>NC_058083.1:253508761-253808761 GCF_014858855.1 Bufo gargarizans
ATGTCAGCGATGCGATGCAGGCCTCTTCCGGCCTGTGTCCCGCGCTGTATGTCCATATATGGAGTCAGTGCTTGTGTATTTCAGAAAAGTTTGAAGGTCCTGGGACTCGAACCCAGGACCTTCATGCATTAGAGGCAAGGCACACAGCTATAAGAGCTGCATAGCCACAGCATGAAAAAATATGAGACTTCTACTGTAGACTCTGTTATAGCTTTAATAGCCAGTGTACATCCATACACATGACAGCTGCCCCAGCACACTCAGCACTGCTACAACGCCGTTCCCAGCACAACCAGACGCTCCAGCCATCTGGCCTGTCTCCCTGCTGACGCCCGAGTAAGGTGGGGATACACCTTTTTGCCTCCGCATCTTTTTCTTTTATACCCTTGTTTTAGACTTGATAAAGGAGTTATAAACTCCGAAACGCGTTGTCTACTGAACAATAAAAACAGCTACTTCACCAAAGTCTACTGTCTGAGGTCGTCCTTTTGTGCGCCAAACAAATACCCTACTGTGTGCAATCGCACACAAACCAGCATAATACAAAGTAAAACCTACAAAAATAGTTATTACTTTACATTTCCCATATGTCTACTTCATGTTTGGATCATTTTGGGAATGACATTTCATTTTTTGGGGACTTTACAAGGCTTAGAAGCAGCAAATCTTTTTTCAGAAATTTTCATAAACCCACTTTTTAAGGACCAGTTCAGGTCTGAAGTTACTTTGTGAGGCATACATAATAGAAACCACCCAAAAATTACCCTATTCTAGAAACTACACCCCTCAAGGTATTCAAAACTGACCCTTGAATAATTTTGTTAACCCTTTATATTCCACAAGAATTAATGGAAAATAGAGATAACATTTCAAAATTTCACTTTTTTGGCAAATTTTTCCATTTTAATAATTTTTTCCAGTTACAAAGCAAGGGTTAACAGCCAAACAAAACTCAATATTTAAGGCTCTGATTCTGTAGTTTACAGAAACACCCCATATGTGGTCATAAACTGCTGTATTGGCACATGGCAGGGCACAGAAGGAAAGGATGGGACATGATGCCAAATATGGTTTTTGGAAGGCAGATTTGGCTGGACTGGTTTATTGACATCATGTCCCATTTGAATCCCCTCTGATGCACCCCTAGAGTAGAAACTCCCAAAAAGTGACTCCATTTTAGAAACTATGGGATAGGGTGGCAGTTTTGTTGGTACTAGTTTAAGGTAAATATGATTTTTGGTTGCTCTATATTACACTTTTATGAGGCAAGGTAACAAGAAATAGCTGTTTTGGCACCGTTTTTATTTTTTGTTATTTACAACATTCATCTGACAGATCATGTGGTATTTTTATAGAGCAGGTTCTCACGGACGCGACTATACCTAATATATATATATATATATATATATATATATATATATATATATATATAAAAATGATTTATGTAAGTTTTACACAATGATTTCATTTTTGAAACCCCAAAAATTCATGTTTTAGTGTTTCCATAGTCTGAGAGCAATATTTTTTTCATTTTTTTGGTGATTATCTTGGGTAGGGTATGATTTTTGTGGGATAAGATGACAGACTGATTGGCACTATTTTGGGGTGCGTATGACTTTCTTTGACGGTGTTCATCTGAGGGGTTAGGTCATGTGATATTTTTATAGAGCATGTTATTACGGAAGCGGTGATACCTAATATGTACACTTTTTTAAATTTACTTAGGTTTTACACAATAACAGCTTTTTTAAATAAATAAAAATATACAGACGTGGACAAAATTGTTGGTACCCTTTGGTCAATGAAAGAAAAAGTCACAATGGTCACAGAAATAACTTTAATCTGACAAAAGTAATAATAAATTAAAATTCTATAAATGTTAACCAATGAAAGTCAGACATTGTTTTTCAACCATGCTTCAACAGAATTATGTAAAAAAATAAACTCATGAAACAGGCATGGACAAAAATGATGGTACCCCTAACTTAATATTTTGTTGCGCAACCTTTTGAGGCAATCACTGCAATCAAACGCTTCCTGTAACTGTCAATGAGACATCTGCACCTCTCAGCAGGTATTTTGGCCCACTCCTCATGAGCAAACTGCTCCAGTTGTGTCCGGTTTGAAGGGTGCCTTTTCCAGACTGCATGTTTCAGCTCCTTCCAAAGATGCTCAATAGGATTGAGGTCAGGGCTCATAGAAGGCCACTTTAGAATAGTCCAATTTTTTCCTCTTAGCCATTCTTGGGTGTTTTTAGCGGTGTGTTTTGGGTCATTGTCCTGTTGCAAGACCCATGACCTGCGACTGAGACCAAGCTTTCTGACACTGGCTAGTACATTTCTCTCTAGAATTCCTTGATAGTCTTGAGATTTCATTGTACCCTGCACAGATTCAAGACACCCTGTGCCAGACGCAGCAAAGCAGCCCCAGAACATAACAGAGCCTCCTCCATGTTTCACAGTAGGGACAGTGTTCTTTTCTTGATATGCTTCATTTTTTCGTCTGTGAACATACAGCTGATGTGCCTTGGCAAAAACTTCGATTTTTGTCTCATCTGTCCACAGGACATTCTCCCAGAAGCTTTGTGGCTTGTCAACATGTAGTTTGGCATATTCCAGTCTTGCTTTTTTATGATTCGTTTTCAACAATGGTGTCCTCCTTGGTCGTCTCCCATGTAGTCCACTTTGGCTCAAACAACGACGGATGGTGCGATCTGACACTGATGTTCCTTGAGCATGAAGTTCACCTTGAATCTCTTTAGAAGTCTTTCTAGGCTCTTTTGTTACCATTCGGATTATCCGTCTCTTAGATTTGTCATCAATTTTCCTCCTGCGGCCACGTCCAGGGAGGTTGGCTACAGTCCCATGGATCTTAAACTTATGAATAATATGTGCAACTGTACTCACAGGAACATCTAGTTGCTTGGAGATGGTCTTATAGCCTTTACCTTTAACATGCTTGTCTATAATTTTCTTTCTGATCTCTTGAGACAGCTCTTTCCTTTGCTTCCTCTGGTCCATGTCGAGTGTGGTACACACCATATCACCAAACAACACAGTGATTACCTGGAGCCATATATATAGGCCCAATGGCTGATTACAAGGTTGTAGACACCTGTGATGCTAATTAGTGGACACACCTTGAATTAACATGTCCCTTTGGTCACATTATGTTCTGTGTTTTCTAGGGGTACCATCATTTTTGTCCATGCCTGTTTCATGAGTTTATTTTTTTACATAATTCTGTTGAAGCATGGTTGAAAAACAATGTCTGACTTTCATTGGTTAACATTTATAGAATTTTAATTTATTATTACTTTTGTCAGATTAAAGTTATTTCTGTGACCATTGTGACTTTTTCTTTCATTGACCAAAGGGTACCAACAATTTTGTCCACGTCTGTATGTTTTAGTGTCTCCATATTCTGAGCCATATTATTATTATTTTTTTGCTTGATTGTCTTAAGTAGGGGCTAATTTTTTGACGGATGAGGTGATGGTTAGATTGGTACTATTTTGGTGGGCATACGCTTTTTTGATTGCTTGCTGTTGTACTTTTAGTGATGTAAGGGGACAAAAAAAGGTTTATTTAGCACAATTTTTATTTTTTATTTTTAACGGTGTTCATCTGAGGGGTTAGGTCATGTGATATGTTTATAGAGCCAGTCGATATGGACATGGCAATAACTAATATGTGTACTTTTTTTATTTTTCCCTATTTTTTACCAATTTTGTTTTTTTTACTTTTTTGGGGGTAAATTAATATTTTTTTTTTTTACTTGAAACTTTTAATTTTGGGGGGGACTTTATTTTTTTAAACTTTTTTTTCACTTTATTTTTTGTCCCACTTTGGGAATTCCACTTTTGGGGGTCTAATCTCCTTTTCAATGCATTCCAAACCTTCTGTATTGGAATGCATTGGCTGTATGAGTAATACAGTGTGTATTACTCATACAGCTTCCTGCCTGTGAGATCCAGGGGGAGATCCGGAAGACAGTGCCGATGCCTCAGGAAGGCATCCCGCTGCCTTCCATGCCATCGGGTCCCCATTCCAGCCGCACTAAACCCGATGGCACCTTCGGTCACTGCCGCAACCACCCATAAAAGCTGCAAAACACAGGTCTGAATTGACCTGTGGTTTGCGGCGATCGCCGATACGGGGGGTCACGGGACCCCCCGCACATTGTCCCAGGGTGCCTGCTCAATGATTTGAGCAGGCACCCAGTTACGATCACCACCAGACGTGCGGCGGTGATCGGAACTACACATGGCGTACCGGTATGTCATGTGTCCTTAAGTATCAGGACACCATGACATACCGGTACGTCATATGTCCCCAAGAGGTTACAGTCATTTCCCGGTCCACATTTGTTTGCAGAGCACTTGCCATGCTCTTAACCACATTTTGATGCTATTTGCAGCCCTCTAGCCCTTTCCATGACATTTTTAGAGCCATTTTAGTGCTCAAAAGTTCGGGTCCCCTTTGACTTCAATGGGGTTTGGGGTCAAGTTCGGTCAAGTTCAGGTCTTTTTTTTTTAAGTAAGGCCGAACCCGTCGAACCCGAACATCCAGGTGTCCGCTCAACTCTATTGAAGATAGATTGGAGGGGTGCAAGAGTGGTAGATTGGAGGCCACAGAGAAGGATATTGCTGTAGTCCAGGCAGGAGATGACGAAGGCATGCACTTGCATTTTAGTTGATTCAGAGGTGGTGAAGGAGTGACTACGAGAGATATTCTAGAGTTGAAAGCGACAGGTGGAGGTGAGGGTTTAGAAGTGTGGTTTGATGGATAGGGCAGAATCAAATATTATGATTTATATATATACAGTAGTCAATTGCTTGTTTTATATTTCATTAAGAAATTTGATTAAATAAATTAAAAAATAATCCAGGGGGACATTCAAAAATGTAAAATTGTTTAATTTATCTGTTTGTATTTTTCTTTTCTATGACAATGAAAAGAAGGGGATACCTTTTAAGATTTGGCACACACCAATAAACCTTTATTTTCTGAAAAGGGCACACAGATTATGCTAACTATAAATACCCATTTATTTACCTCGCCTATGCTAGTTGTGCATTTTCAAAATGTTAAATACCTACAAACTACCAATGTTAAGTTTTATAAATGTAATGTGGGCAGCTTCTTGTCCTGATATTTTGTGATCTTTTAAAATTTACAGTCAAATTAGAACACATGTTTGTAGATTTCAAGCACAAAAATAATAAAAAGTAAATATACTAAATAAAGTGAAAGGAGTACATCATTTGTTATAATGGAAATTCTTAGTTTTACATATAGTATATACATTACAATGTAATTAATCATACAAGTCTCATTAATTTAGGTCAGTAGTATGTTCAGTTCCACACACACAAGTTGCTTGAGCATGGTACAAATTTCAAAAGCCATGTGGCTCTTGGTAGAATAAGGCACAATTATAAAAAAATGGTCTAGGTTGGGAAATGTCTTAATTCAATCTTTAAAATGCTGCATGTATCTAAAGCTTATACACAAAGCAATATGCAGTATTAGTCATGTGGTTCTGTTCCTGCAGACAACTATTTATGTATAGTGGTATTGGTACAACAGATAGCTGCTCTCTATCTAATCTGTCCAACTCTCCTCTCTTTCTTTATGACCACAATCTACTTACATTTTCACCCCATTTTCTCTCCAACTGCCTAGTGTCAAAAAAATAGTACACCCACATAGGAAAGTCAAAATATCCATACCCTCTATGACTCTTCACAATGCAGATGCAACCAGTGTTCTCTATAATACCACAATTACATCAACTCTTGACGTTGTTACACAGCTAAAACCACAAATCAATAGTCATTGTTGTCATACAAAACAGGCATAGCCTATTAGCGTTAAAGGGAGTCTGTCACCTACCTGACCGGTTTTAAACAGATCACATTGTTCAGTGGGGCACAAAGACATGACACAGATGTTACCTGTGTTTAGTTTTTCAGATGCTTCAAATCACCCAAAAAGTCGTTTTTATCATATGCTAATGAGCCTTCACAAGTGCCCAGGGGCGGAGAGTTTTCTGGAAGTGCCCAAGTTACCCTGCCTCACTCGTGCCTAACTCTGTCCCTCAGCAAGCTCAGGCCAGCCCTGTGGCTCTGTGTAATCATATTTACCTGTAGGCTGTTTGCGCATCGCTGCTCGGCCCGGGCATGTGCACTGTTCTGCCCACTGTGGGCAGAGGCACAGAGATATGCAGTGCGCATGTGCCAATTTCACGCCCGTAACTGGTGCATGCGCACTCCATATGCCTGTCCCTCTGCCCACAGTGGACAGAACACTGTGCATGCCCGGCAGCGATGCGCGAACGTCCTATAGGGAAATATGATGTCACAGAGCCACCGGGCTGGCCTGAGCTTGCTGAGGGGCGGAGTTAGGTGCAAGTGAGGCAGGGTAACTTGGGCACTTCCAGAAAACTCTGCCCCTGGCCATTTGTGATGGCTCATTAGCATATGATAAAAACGACTTTTTGGGCGATTTGAAGCATCTGAAAAACTAAACACAGGTAACATCTTTGTCATGTCATTGTGCCCCACTGAACAATGTAATCTGTTTAAAACCAGTCAGGTAGGTGACAGACTCCCTTTAAGGCTTGTTCACAATCATCATTAGGAAAGGTTGGTGATGAAAATTTCAAAGTTGTATAAATACCCAGACTAATTTCACCTTGTCCCAAAAAAAACCCACCATCCATGGGTTCTTCTAAGAAGCAGCCTAACACTCTGAAAATGAAATTGGTTAAGGCACACAAAGCAGGAGAAAGCTATAAGAGGATAGCAAAGTGTTTTCAGGTTGCACTTTCTTCAGTTATAAATGTAATTAAGAAATGGCAGTTAACAGAAACAATGGTGGTCAAGAGAAGGTTTGGAAGACCAAGAAAAATGTCATAGACAGCTGCTTGTAGGATTGCTATAAATGCAAATCAGAACCTCGACTTGAGAGCAAAAGACTTTCAGGAAGATTTAGCAGACTCAGGAGTTGTGGTACATTGTTCTACTGTTCAGAAACACCTGTACATATATGGCCTTCATGGAAGAGTCATCACAAGATAGTCTATACTACTTACTCACTGCAACATTCAGCATCAGAAGTTTGCAAGAACATCTAAACAAGCCTGATGTATTTTGGACCTATAAGGCTAAAATAGAACTCTTTGGCCACAATGAGCAAAGATATGTTTGGAGAGAAAAGGGCCCATAATTTCATGAAAATAATTTCTCCCCAACCATTAAGAATGGGAGTGGATGAATCATGCTTTGGGTTTATGTTGCAACCAACGGCATGGGGAATATTTCTGGAAACAAACATAACACCAACTATAAAAAAGTTAAAAAGATGATAGCTTCTTTTTGGTAAAATTGCAGCACAGAGGTCTGCAGCAAAAGTTTGCTGTAAAATTCATCATGTAAATGTCCTCTAGATTAAATATAACCATCTGCAGAGTCATATTTACCAAAAGGCACTAGAGGCTCAGTGCCTAGGGCACTACCTTGCAGGGGGCATCACAGCTACTAGTAAAGAAAACTTTCCTCTTTAAGAAGTCCTGCCTACCACCAGAAAAACTATGAAAACTAGTCTTTATAAGGTATAGATTATTGGAAACATGACAGTGAGAGATGAATGAAGACGCTTCTTTCTCTCCTTTGAGAACTTAGTACTGATGTTAGTTTTCTAAAAGGCGTGCCTACTTTAGCCACCACAGTCACTGATGTAAGGAGAAATGCTGCTGAACTGGCAGGTACAATTCTCAGCGAATGAAGCAGGAAAGATCACAGGGTGGAGAGGGGATGATGAGAGGAATAGGCACACCAGAATCTGCTCCCTGAGATGGTATATGGTGCAGATAGCATCTCCTGTGCATCAGTCAAGTTTAACTGGAAAGATCTGCTTAGACAGAGGGAACGTTAAGGGTTGTTGCTGGGGCCTAGATAACATTGAGGGTTGTTGCTGGGGACCAGACCTCTTGCCGCCAGAGAAAGTAAAATAAACAGTAAGTGCCTCTGTCAAGCAGCTTGTGGGGGAAGATCCATAGCTTCTAGAAAAGAGAAGGATTTAGTTTATCTCAGTCAGGAGGGAGTGACTTCAGTTTAACAGTTAGTTCAGTCACTTCTACTATTGATCCTTCCTTATTCTCAGTTCCTAGCACTCACTACTGTGACATCACTGTGCATCTTGGACTACTACTGTGACATCACTGTGCACATTAGCCCAGTACTGTTACATCACTGTGCATATTCACTCACTACTGTTACATCACTGTAAATATTCACCCTTTACTGTGACATCACTGTGCATACGTGCTCACTACTGTGACATCACTGTGCACATGATCTCTCTGCTGACTGCTGCAACTTCATTGATTTCAATACAGTTAATATGAAAACTGGCATCATGTTGAATAGCAAAAAAAAAACGACATATACAGTATTTTATGTCTGTGTGGCACAAAACCATGACAGTCTGCCCTAGGGCTCATTCAGACGACCATATGAATGGGTCCGCATCCATTCCGCAATTTTGCAGAACGGGTGCGGACCCATTCATTTCAATGGGACCGCAAAAGATGCACACAGCCCACTATGTGCTGTCCTCATACAAAGTTCCCGCAAAAAAGATAAAGCAAGTCTTATACTTATCAGCAATTGCAGACAGGAATAGTCATTTCTATCATAGTGCCGACCATGTGTAGTCACCGTCCGCAAAACACTACGGCCATCTGAATGAGCCCTTAGTGTGTATTTTGCAGTGCTAGTATGCACCGGTTGTGTATACTATCTGGATTAATGTAAATCACTAACCAAGCACAGTAAAGCACTAACCAAGATATTGCGCTAAACCTTTAGGCCAGGTTCACGCGCAACTGAACAGCTGCAGATTTGCTGTTGCCGATTTTCATGCTGCAAATGTGTTTTAAGAAATCTCATCCACATGCTGCTTTCAAAAACTGCAGCGTAAACTTACCTGTGGTGGGGATTTGAAATCTGCATCATGTCATTTTACACTGTAGATCTCCCTAGTGGATTTCACACTTTTCAGTGGAGAGGCTGCCTTTTCTGCTGAAAAACTACATGTGAGGCTGAGTTCACACATCAGATTTTTGATCAGTCGTTTCCATCAGTTAGTGTGAACCAAATCTAGGTGCGGATCAACAACACAGTACAGGTGCAGATTTTTCCGATATACCCAATCTCTAAGTAGGCTTCACTACTGGTTTGGGCTCACAATAACTGATAGAAATAACTGACCAAATAACTGCAGTGTGATATGGGTATAATCTGTCACCATTTTTAGGCTCTTTAGGGCAGCATAAATGTGTGACAGAGACCGTGAACAAAACTCTTAAGGTTTCTGTCACAAGTCATTTTTTTAAAATTATTATTGAGAAGCTCCAGTGCAAGCTAAACACTGGAGTCCACTCAATACACCCCACAAGTTCAGAAATCCTTGTATTCATGAGCTATTGCCTCTCCCCTGCTAATTGGCAGCTTTTTATACATAGTATATGAAGAGAGGCCTCATGAATATCAGGACCCAGCATCTGGCTTACACTGAAGCTTCTCACTATAGAAACATAGAATGTGTCGGCAGATAAGAACCATTTGGCCCATCTAGTCTGCCCAATATGCTGAATACTATGGATAGCCCCTGGCCCGATATTATATGAAGGATGGCCTTATGCCTATCCCATGCATGCTTAAACTCCTCCACTGTATTTGCAGCTACCACTTCTGCAGGAAGGCTATTCCATGCATCCTCTACTCTCTCAGTAAAGAAATACTTCCTGATATTACTTTTAAACCTTTGCCCCTCTAATTTAAAACTATGTCCTCTTGTAGCAGTTTTTCTTCTTTTAAATATTCTCTCCTCTTTTACCTTGTTGATTCCCTTTATGTATTTAAAGGTTTCTATCATATCCCCTCTGTCTCGTCTTTCTTCCAAGCTATACATGTTAAGGTCCTTTAATCTTTCCTGGTAACTTTTATCCTGCAAGCCATGTACCAGTTTAGTAGCTCTTCTCTGAACTCTCTCCAAAGTATCAATATCCTTCTGGAGATATGGTCTCCAGTACTGAGCACAATACTCCAAATGAGGTCTCACTAGTGCTCTGTAGAGCGGCATGAGCACCTCCCTCTTTCTACTGGTAATTCTTCTCCCTATACACCCAAGCATTCTGCTAGCATTTCCTGCTGCTCTATGACATTGTCTGCCTACCTTTAAGTCTTCTGAAATAATGATCCCTAAATCCCTTTCCTCAGATACTGAGGTTAGGACTGTATCACTGATTTTATATTCTGCTCTTGGGTTTTTACGTCCCAGGTGCATTGTCTTGCACTTATCAACATTAAATTTGAGTTGCCAGATTTTTGACCATTTCCATTTGGTGTATCCCTCCAGGAACATCAACCCTGTTACAAATCTTTGTGTCATCAGCAAAAAGACACACCTTACCATTGAGGCCTTCTGCAATTTTGCTGATAAAGATATTAAACAATATGGGTCCCAGAACAGATCCCTGAGGTACCCCACTGGTAACAAGACCTTGGTCTGAATATACTCCATTGACTACAACCCTCTGTTGCCTGTCCCTCAGCCACTGCCTAATCCATTCAACAATATGGGAGTCCAAGCCCAAAGACTGCACTTTATTGATAAGCCTTCTATGTGGGACAGTATCAAAAGCCTTACTAAAGTCTAGATAAGCGATGTCTACTGCACCTCCTCCATCTATTATTTTAGTCACCCAATCAAAAAAATCAATAAGATTAGTTTGACATGATCTCCCTGAAGTAAACCCATGCTGTTTTTCATCTTTCAATCCATGGGATTTTAGATGTTACACAATCCTCTCCTTAAAGGTAACCTGTCATGTGGATATTTGATTATAATCTAACTAATTATATACAATCATTAACTACTAAAAAGTACCTTAGATGTATTCACTTACTGGTCTAACAGATAGTTACCTCATAATATACACACAAAGATGCTGCATGCTAATGAGCTGATTGGAGTCCAGCGTGATGTCATTGAGTCCAGCGTTTATTTATCTTTTCAATACAAAATGCTGGCAGATTGACTGGGTCAATTAAAGAAAATGACCCAGCATTTTGCTAAAAGAATCAGTCGCTTATTTATGTTGCCCTTAGTTAGGACACCATAAAACTGGTGACAGGTTCCCTTTAAGTATGGTTTCCATTAATTTCCCCACTATTGATGTCAGGCTTACTGGCCTATAGTTTCCCGATTCCTCCCTACTACCTTTCTTGTGAATGGGCACAACATTTGCTACTTTCCAATCTTCTGGGACGACTCCTGTTGCCAGTCATTGGTTAAATAAATCTGTTAATGGTTTTGCTAGTTCACCGCTAAGCTCTTTTAATAGCTTTGGGTGTATCCCATCAGGCCCCTGTGACTTATTTGTATTAATTTTAGACAGTTGACTTAGAACCTCTTCCTCTGTAAAGACACATGCATCAAAAGATTCATTAGTCTTCTTTCCTAACTGAGGTCCTTCTCCTTCATTTTCCTTTGTAAAAACTGAACAGAAGTATTCATTGAGGCAGTCAGCTAGTTCTTTATCTTCTTCCATATACCTTCCTTCTTTTGTTTTTAATTAGGTAATTCCTTGTTTTAGTTTCCTTTTTTCATTTATTTATCTGAAGAATGCCTTATCGCCTTTTTTCCCTGACTGAGCGAATTTCTCTTCTGCCTGTGCTTTAGAAGCTCACATAACTTGTTTGGCCTCTCTCTGCCTAATCTTATAAATTTGTCTTTCATCCTGTTTTTTTTTTATAATTCCTAAATGCTATCTTTTTGTTTTTAATGATTTTGGCCACTTCTGCTGAGTACCACAGTGGTCTCTTCCTTTTTTTGCTTTTACTGACAAGCCTAATGCAATTTTCTGTTGCCTTTAATAATGCCACTTTTAAGTAGTCCCATTTCTCCTGGACTCCAATGAAACTGTTCCAATCTGATAGGAACTCGTATACCACTAATCTAATTTTAGAAAAGTCAGTTTTTCTAAAATCTAAAACTTTTGTTTTTGTGTGGTTTGAATCAGTCACTGTACTTATAGTAAACCACACTGACTGGTGATCACTAGATCCCAAGCTTTCCCCTACAGTAATATCAGATACCAAATTCCCATTTGTGAATACTAAATCTAAAATGGCCTCCTTCCGGGTTGGCTCCTTCACTACGTGCTGTAGAAATAATCCCAGTAGGGAATTTAGAATATCTGTCCTCCTGGCAGAACTAGATATTTTGGTTTTCCAGTTTACATCTGGAAGATTGAAGTCTCCCATAATGATAACTTATGAATATTTTATTTTTTTAAAGGTGACAGTATTTCTGAAACTGCACAGTTTGTGAAATGTTATTTGCTGCTGTGGTGAAAGTGTGCCATTGTGAGAGGTGAATGTTTGTTACAAATGTGCGGGAGTGCAGACTGGCTTTAATTTGTATCGGAATTGGACCTCCACTGATTGGGAAAGGGTTGCCTTCTCCAGTGACTAACTTTTTCTACTTTATTGAATGGATGGACGTTGTCATGTCAGGCGAGAAACATCAGAGAACCAATACTCAAAGAATTATTGCTAGAAGCTCTAGCCCCACGCATTCATGTAGAAAGGGTCTCATAGGCACACTGTCAGTGTGAAACAGTTTTAATGTAGTACAATATAGCATGTATTGTACTACATTGAAACAGGGATCAGACCCATAAATGTTGAAGTCTCTGTACTGGGACAAAAATAAAAAGTGAAAAAGAGTAAAAAAATAAATAAAAAATACATTTATAAAAAAAACGACAACTAAACATTCAGCATCTTCTATTCACATGCTACCTTGTTTAATATGCCTTCTCTTTGTAAGTGTCCCTCAAGACTCAAGACTACAGATTATAGAGTCCCGTGGCGTTCAGTACCATTTCTGTGCTGATGACACTGAAATTTACCTGTCACGTCAGATGGCACTTCCCTGCTATTCCAAATCCCAGCATGCCTATATCCTCATTCTTCTCTTCCTGTTTTTTAAAAGTCAGCATGGAGAGAACCAAATTTATCATCTTTCCTCCATGTCAATTATTTCCCAAACCAGATATAATCACAATTAATCACACTTTCTTAAGACTCTCAAGTCCATTGCCTTCAGATAACATTTTCTCCGTCCTTTAAACATCACATCAAATCCTTACCTCCTCCTGATGCCTGCAACTTAAACATAATTCTTGTATCTCCTACTTCTTTAACCCTGGGTCAACTAAAATGCTGGTGCATGCCCTCATTGGCTTTCACCTAGACTACTGCAGCATTCTCAGTTTTAGCCTCCCAATCCATCCTCAAATCCACCCTCAACTCTGCTACCTGGTTAATCCACCTCTCCTCTTGTTTCTCCTCAGTCTCTCCTCTCTGCTAATCCTTTCATTGGCTCTCCAATATCTTACAAATTCAGGTTTAAATACTAGCAATTTTATATAAGGTTATCAACAATTTGTCCTGACTTTATACCTCTGGTCTACTCTTCCCATACATCCCAATTTATAATCTCTGATCCTCACAAGATGTCCTTCGTGTTGTTATGATATCTGCTCCTGACACAATCATCTACAATGTTTCTCAGGTGTATCGCTTATAATCTTGAGCACACAACCCCAACACATTTGACTCTCCTCGGTCACTCAAACTTTCAAAAGCAACCTGATAACTCATCTCTGCAAGAAAGCCTAAAACATACTGTACAATAAACCCAAATCCAGTTGCCACTACACAGCCATATTTTCAGCTTCTACTCTCACCTACTGTATATTTTCCCCTTTTCTTTAAGATTTTAAATCCATGTGGGCAGGTTAATTCATGCTTATTGTTAATTCATGCTTATTGTACTTGTTTTTAGTTTATATTATGTATGTATACTCTTTTTATATGTACAACATCTTGGAATTAATGATACTTTAAATAAATAATAAACTCTGTTGTATTATTTTTTTCTGGGTTTTTTTTCTACATGAAGAAACAGGAAAACATGCATAGATGTTCAAACATAAATGTAAATTATTCATATGCCAATACTTACAATTTGAAAATAAAATATGATGAAAACATAAAGAAAGCAACAAACAAGTCCCATTGAAATATCAGAGTAAAGAACTCATGTATGGGTCTTGCTATGGTTATTCTAAAAGATATTATGCTTTGTAGTGGTTTTTTTTAACATTTATGTTATATTTTTTTTAGATCAACTTTAATGCGAAAGCACAACCAGAATGTAAATAATGAACAAATCATGTTCTAATATCTCTTTCTTTCCATCTATATTGATGATCACACTGTCTAGATGTTTGGTCTCATGCATACAGCAGTTGTTTGGGTCCGCGTCCGAGCCTCCGTTTTGGCGGCTCGGATGCGGACCCATTCACTTCAATGGGGCCGTGAAAGATGCGGACAGCACTCTGTGTGCTGTCCGCATCCGTTGCTCCGTTACGTGGCCCCGCAAAAAAAAAATATAACATGTCCTATTCTTGTCCGCGCTTTGCGGACAAGAATAGGTATTTATATTGAAGGCTGTACATGCCGTTCGGCAAATTGCAGAACGCACATGGACGCCATCCGTGTTTTGCAGATCCGCCACGGTCGTGTGAATGATGCCTATAATAGGTGCAAAATCTTGGTCATTGGTAATGGCAATAGCACTGCTTAGTTATATTGTTATCGTGTAATGAAGTTAATAATCAGGAATAATCAAGTTAATAATCAGTTAATAATCAAGTTAATAATCAGTACACCCTTCACATTTTTGTCAATATTTTGTTATATCTTTTCATAAGACAATACTGAAGATGACACTTTTATACAATGTAAAGTAGTCAGTGTATAGCTTGTATAACAGTGTAAATTTGGTGTGCCCTCAAAATAACTCAACACACAGTCATAAATGTCTAAACCCATGGCAACAAAAGTGAGTACACCCCTAAGTGAAAATAGCCAAATAATGCCCAATTAGCCATTTTCCCTTCCCGGTGTCATGTGACCTGTTAGTGTTACAAGGTCTCAGGTGTGAATGGGGAGCAGGTGTGTTAAATTTGGTGTTATCGCTCTCACACTCTCTCATACTGGTCACTGGAAGTTTAACATGGCACCTCATGGCAAAGAACTCTCTGAGGATCTGAAAAATAAGAATTGTTGCTCTACATAAAGATGGTCTAGGCTATAAGAAGATTGCCATCACCCTGAAACTGAGTTGCAGCACAGTAGCCAAGACCAACCAGCGGTTTAACAAGACAGTTTCCACTCAGAACAGGCCTCACCATGGTCAACCAAAGAAGTTGAGTGCACATGCTCAGCGTCATATCCAGAGGTTGTCTTTTCAAAATAGACACATGAATGCTTCCAGCATTGCTGCAGAGGTTAAATAGGTGGGGGAGCAGCCTGTCAGTGCTCAGACCATTCTCCACACACTGCATCACATGCTGTCGTTCTAGAAGGAGGCCTCTTCTAAAGATGATGCACAAGAAAGCCCGCAAACAGTTTGCTGAAGACAAGCAAACTAAGGACATGGATTACTGTGGTCCTGTGGTCTGTTGAGGCCAAGATAAACTTATTTGGTTCAGATGGAGTCAACCGTGTGTGGCGGAAACCAGTTGAGGAGTACAAAGACAAGTGTATCTTGCCTACAGTGAAGCATGATGGTGGGAGTATCATGGTTTGGGGCTGCATGCTGCTGGCTGTGGGGAGCTGCAGTTCATTGAGGAAACCATGAATGCCAACATGTACTGTTGCATACTGAAGCAGAGCATGATCCCCTCCCTTTGGAGACTGGGCTGCAGGGCAGTATTCCAACATGATAAAGACCCCAAACAAACCTCCAAGACAACCACTGCCTTGATAAAGAAACTGAGGGTAAATGTGCTGGACTGGCCAAGCATGTCTCCAGATCTAAATCCTATTGAGCATCTGTGGGGAATCCTCAAATGGAAGGTGGAGGAGCGCAAAGTCTCTAACATTTACTTGCTCCGTTATAGAGGAGTGGAAGAGGATTCCAGTGGCAACCTGTGAAGCTCTAGTGAACATGCCCAAGAAAGTTAAGGCAGGGCTGGAAAATAATGGTGGCCACACAAAATATTGACACTTTGGGCACAATTTGACCATTTTCAATTAGGGGTGTACTCACTTTTGTTGCCAGCAGTTTAGACATTAATGTGTTGAGTTATTTTGAGTGCACACCAAATTTTCACTGTTATACAAGCTCTACAATGACTACTTTACATTCTATCAAAGTGTCATATCTTCAGCATTATCCCATGAAAAGATAGAATAAAATATTTACAGAAATGTGAGGGGCGTACTCACTTTTTTGAGATACTGTAGTTAATGGGGCAAGTGGGGCACTTGTCCCAGGTACAGTTAGGGAGGTAGATGGATGAGAGTGTCTGGAAATCCTGTATTTCCCTCCTTCTCCTGTGTTCCATAAGTTAATGCAGCCGAAACCTCTTACTGGGTCTTGTAACTTGATGCAGACAGAATGTCTGTCATGATGGACAAAAGAGGGTGGGGGAGAGGGTCTGCTCCAATGCAGAGATGTAAAAGCTTTTCTAGAGCGCTAAGTATATGTAATGTGTGTATCTATGGGTGTGATGTGTATGTATTGGGGAGGGGATGGGGTCTAACTACACACTACACACTGCCACTTGCATATACTACATATTATTGAGTTTTTCTGTTAGGCTGCTCAGCCATGATGGCATATCATAGGCAGGATAACATAATTACCATCTGTTGTAGGACAATGTAATTTTTAGTGAGGCCCACCCCCCTCACACCCCTAGAGAGCTTTTCAAGTGGTGGCAACCAGTTCTGCTCAAATTCTAGGACAGGTTGGTGATGGCCATGTTTAAACTTTATGATAGGGAGGAGGAAATGAAGGCACTATAGATGGCAACATTCAACATGAGGCTGGCCATGGGTATATGCAAGGGTTAATGGGGTTGTTGCACTGTCACTGTATACGCACAACCAGATCTTCTTGGGTGATAATTTGAATATTTAGCATACTTGATTTGGGGATTGGAGGGTTAGGAGTTATCTAGGAGTCATTAACATTAAATAAAATGAAGCAATAAAGTGTATATTTTAAATACCATAAAAAGCCAAAAGCTATAAATACAAAACAGAGACTAAAGCTAATGAAGTATAAATACTGAAATAGCGACAGTACATATCATTTCAAATTAGGTCATGTTAAAGCTGTTCTTTACCCAGATTAAAAAAAAAAAAAAAAAGAAACTTTACATAAACTCATGAATATTCCTTTTATTTTTCTCTGCACAGTATTTAACTTGTTAAATCTGCTCTTCCTTCTGTAGCTGGGAGAAGAAACTTACATCTTTGTCAGTCATTTCAGAGCTACTGTATGGCTAGCTAAGCCTTCTCATGACCACATAACCCGGCCAGCACACAGAATGCTGTCAATTCTAATCAACACACGTTGCATGGTCACTAAAAAGTTATTGTTAGTCATTGCTGTATTAGAGGAACATAATATAACACAATGAAGAGTAATGCAACATAATTTTGAAATCACAAAATAATGACAGCTTATATTTATTTTTTCCATTTGACATTTAGTTATCAGCTTACCTGTATCTGTCTGCTTGGGCACACTGCCCTCTACAGTCCCTAATATGCTGACAACCATAATATATGTGTCAACAAATATGGTAATGCTATCATCCATTGAAAAACTACATAATTGTTGCTTATAAAGATGATATTATCCATCTATCCATTCATCCATCTATTATCCATCCATCTGTAAAAAATGTATTATATATTGTAATGCTTTTATTTATTTAATCATATTTTTAGTTTTAGTTTAAACAATCTAAAACGTATAAAAACTGGCACAAATGACATCTCTCCAAAGTGTTACTTGACAGCTTAAAAGAGGCAATTAGATTGGGTTCCCATACATCAGTTGTGTCCAGCCATTTTTTATTTTTTTTTGCAAAGCCAAACAGAAATTATATACAACACGTTTGGAAAGTTTTCAGACCACTTCACTTTTTCCACATTTTGTTATGTTGCGGTCTTGTGCTAAAATAAAAATAATAATAATTTGAGTTGTTCCCCATTTCATTGTTTCCCAATTCTGCACTCAATACCCCATATTGACAAAGTGAAAACAAAATGTTCAGAGTTTTTGCTACATTTATTGAAAAGGAAAAAAAATATATATTGCATTGACATAAGTATTCAGACGCTCTTTATTCCGTACTGAGTTGAAGCACTTTGGGCAGCAATTACAGCCTCTAGTCTTCTTGGTATGATGCCACAAGGCTTGCACACATGGATTTGGGGATTTTCTGACATTCTTCTCTGCAGCTCCTCTAAAGCTTGGTCGGGTTGAATGGGAAATGTCGGTGGGCAGCTTTTTTCAGGACTCTCCATAGATGTTTAATTGAGTTCAAGTCAGGGCTCTGGCTGGGCCACTCAAGGACATTCAGAGAGTCATCCCTAAACCACTTCTGTGTTCTCTTAGCTGTATGCTTAGGGTCATTATCTTGTTGGAATGTAAACCTTCGGCCACATCTAAGGCCCAGAGCATTCTGGATAAGGTTTTCATTAAGAATATCCTGTACTTTGCTCCATTCAGCATTTCATTAAACCTGACCAGTTTCACTGTCCCACCACCATAACATGATGCTGCCCATGCTTCATTGTAGGGATAATATGGGGTCATGCCTGCTTTCCTCCAGATGTGATGGTTAGAATTGAGGCCAAAAAGTTCAGTCTTGGTTTCGTCAGACCAGAGATTCTTGTTTCTCACAGTCTCAGAGTCCTTTAGGTGCTTTTTTTTGCAAAAAGGTGGGCTTACATGTGTCTTTTACCGAGGAGAGGCTTCTTTATGGCCACTCTATCATAAAGCCCAGATTGTTGGAGTGTTGCAGTGATGGTTGACCTTCTGAAAGTTTCTCCCAGTTATGAGCTGGAATCAATCATATACAGTACAGACCAAAAGTTTGGACAAACCTTCTCATTCAAGTTTTCTTTATTTTTATGACTATGAAAATTGTAGATTCACACCGAAGGCATCAAAACTATGAATTAACACATGTGGAATTATATACATAACAAAAAAGTGTGAAACAACTGAAAATATGTCTCATTCTAGGTTCTTCAAAGTAGCCACCTTTTGCTTTGATTACTGCTTTGCACACTCTTGGCATTCTCTTGTTGAGCTTCAAGAGGTAGTCACCTGAAATGGTTTTCACTTCACAGGTGTGCCCTGTCAGGTTTAATAAGTGGGATTGCTTGCCTTATAAATGGGTTTGGGACCATCAGTTGGGTTGTGGAGAAGTCAGGTAGATATACAGCTGATAGTCCTACTGAATAGACTATTAGAATGTGTATTATGGCAAGAAAAAAGCAGCTAAGTAAAGAAAAATGAGTGGCCATCATTACTTTAAGAAATGAAGGTCAGACAGTCTGAAAAATTGGGAAAACTTTGAAAGTGTCCCCAAGTGCAGTCCCAAAAACCATCAAGCGCTACAAAGAAACGGGCTCACATGCGGACCGCCCCAGGAAAGGAAGACCAAATGTCACCTCTGCTGCAGAGGATAAGTTCATCCGAGTCACCAGCCTCAGAAATCGGAGGTTAACAGCAGCTCAGATTAGAGACCAGGTCAATGCCACACAGAGTTATAGCAGCAGACTCATCTCTAGAACAACTGTTAAGAGGAGACTGTGTGAATCAAGCCTTCATGGTAGAATATCTGCTAGGAAACCACTGCTAAGGACAGGCAACAAGCAGAAGAGACTTGTTTGGGCTAAAGAACACAAGGAATGGACATTAGACCAATGGAAATCTGTGTTTTGGTCTGATGAGTCCAAATTTGAGATCTTTGGTTCCAACTACCGTGTCTTTGTGCGACGCAGAAAAGGTGAACGGATGGACTCTACATGCCTGGTTCCCACCGTGAAGCATAGAGGAGGAGGTGTGATGGTGTGGGGGTGCTATGCTGGTGACACTGTTGGGGATTTATTCAAAATTGAAGGCATACTGAACCAGCATGGCTACCACAGCATCTTGCAGCGGCATGCTATTCCATCCTGTTTGCGTTTAATTGGACCATTATTTATTTTTCAACAGGACAATTACCCCAAACACACCTCCAGGCTGTGTAAGGACTATTTGACCATGAAGGAGAGTGATGAGGTGCTGCGCCAGATGACCTGGCCTCCACAGTCACCGGACCTGAACCCAATTTAGATGGTTTGGGGTGAGCTGGACCGCAGAATGAAGGCAAAAGGGCCAACAAGTGCTAAGCATCTCTGGGAACTCCATCAAGACTGTTGGAAGACCATTTTAGGTGACTACCTCTTGAAGCTCATCAAGAGAATGCCAAGAGTGTGCAAAGCAGTAATCAAAGCAAAAGGTGGCTACTTTGAAGAACCTAGAATGAGACATATTTTCAGTTGTTTCACACTTTTTTGTTATGTATATAATTCCACATGTGTTAATTCATAGTTTTGATGCCTTCAGTGTGAATCTACAATTTTCATAGTCATGAAAATAAAGAAAACTATTTGAATGAGAAGGTGTGTCCAAACTTTTGGTCTGTACTGTACATTATACTTTATAGTATATATCATTGGAAACTGCTGAAATGTTAAAGGAAGCCTTGGTCAATCTAGTCTATTAGTAAATTACAGTACTTCCTTTTTCATTTTCTGTTAGAATAGATGCATGTTTATCTCAGCCATGTTTAATTCATGTTCTGTTGATATCCAAACCATAACTGCTAAAGTTTCTTCCAAGCCTCTATTAGTCTGTCAGTAAAATAATATTTTCTGATATTGCGTCTTCCCCCCAATAATTTAAGATTTTGCCTCCTTGATCTTATATTTACTTTTTTCTGTTTTAAAACCTGTATTGTGGTGGGATCAGAAGTTTAGGAAAAAATAGACTTACAGGCTATGTACACCTTCGGAGGCAAAAAATATTTTATGATTACATTTTACTAATTTTGTGCTAAAAAAAAAAATTTTTTCAATTGCTCTTTATTAAAAGTGTCGCAAAGTGTTCAGTGTTTCTCTAGCTGTGTGAATCGTACCTTTTACTTTCACTTTGTGGCGGTCATCTAATAACCCTTAAATCTCTCATTTTCGGCCACAAACGGTTTCCGGCCACAAACGGTTTAACATACTTCTTGATTGCTCACAATACCCTGCTGCACAGGTGAATGACATCTTTACCCTATTTGTTATCCTATATAATAAGATACCCTAACATATGGCTCTTTACCCCTGAGGAAGCCGGATTGCTCCGGCGATACGCGTTGGGCGCTTTCTCATTTTTTCAGGTCCACTATACCAGTGGCTTATTTAGGTTTGACTCTTTTACTCAGACTCCATTTTGGTTTGCTTGTATTCTTAGTGGTCTTACCCTATTCTACATTTGCTCTATGCCTTATATTGAACTCTTACGTGCTGGCTTATAATATATATGCTTATCTTTGGCATTTTAGTGGACCTGTATGTGTCGGTTATATTTATTTTATTGTATACCGCACTTTGTCTTAATTGTATACAATTTTTAATGTGTATTTGTTGGTGTGTCTAATAAACTTTATACTTTTGATATCTATGGATTGTCGGATGTGCATATATGGGGTGGTTCTCATGACTCTCTCTTGGGTCAGATGATATTGTTACTTATCTCTAATTTACTAAGATTTCAGAAACACTTATTTAAGCCACATTCAGTAAGATAAGAACTGAGCTATAATAAGCATTTATAATGTCGGAGAGCAGAGATAAGGAGTCTGTCAGATTTGCTTGCTGACGGATAAGTGAGAAAATTCAGAGGCTGCTACTGGAGCATCTCAGCTATGTACAGAAAAAAGGGTTCCATATTTGTAATAAAGACCAATAGAAAAAATTATTTTAGCTCAAAATGAGTACAATGCAATAAAAAAAATAAAACAATATTGCCCCAAAGGTGTACATAACCTTTTACATGACATATGTACAGTAGGTTTACTAAACTATGATAAAAGTTATATACAAAGATGTACAAAGACAAAGATTAAGTAAAGTAACAGTCACAGAGAGTCATCAACAAATGGTCCAGCTCTACTAACCAGTACCCAGTATGGCACTTGGCTGACGCCCATATGATACAAAGAGAGGTGATGGTAGCAAGACAACATCTTACCCTGATGATGTCTTTAATGGAGCTGAGCTCTTTGTCCCAAAACTAAGAGGATAATTTATTCATATGAAATATGACTAAATTAAGTGTATTTTAGGCGCAGATGGTGGCACAATGGTTAGGTATCTGAGAGTTTTTCCTGTTCAAGCCAGGTCAAAAATTGTCGGTGTTGCATGGGTGGGGAAGGGGACAGTCCTGCATTTGACATTTTCTTTGCCTAATTTAGGTGTAGAAAATGGTCTAAATGTAAGACAGCTCGGAAGCTGTCTTATATTTAGAACTGGCGCTGGATAGACCCAAGTTATGGAGAGGCCTGCGCCTTTTCATAACTTTGGCAGATCTTCTGCCAGCTACAGGGCTTTATTAAGCCCGGCATCTAATAAGTGTGTCCCTAAGTGTTTTCTAGTCTCCTCACCTCTCCTAGCACCACCTAAAGGTTAGTATGCCTGTATAGTTACCTTATACTGCAGAAATGCAGCTAGATATAGACATCACTAAACAACTACATGAAATACTGGCATGGAGCCTGCATGCCTCCTTTAATATAGTGCCATAAAGCCTCCATTAACTGCTGTACAGGTGCTCATTTGTATGGAGATATGGTTATTATCGCCTAGCAACAATGTTTCATTGAAAGAGAAATTTTGTATATACAGATGGAATCCTACTCTATATGCCTGAGACCCAGCACCATGGCAAATTCTTCACAAGCCTTCCCCCCAGCTGGTTGTAACTAAATTTCCCCATGCCTTGCTCAGTATTACATCTCAGAAGATGATTCATCTTGTCTCTGCAGAGTTTACCACACAGAAATGTTAGATTCCTCACTTTTCTATCATCATCCACCCAACCCTGGTGCCCAGTACAGTGTTATCCAGCTGCTACCCACAGTACTATGCCTACTGTGCTCCCCAATGCCCCCAAATACTATACTGAAGAAATTATACTGCTATACAGATAGTCCTCCCATAGTATTATAAGAATCCCATGAATAGCTATAATCCTCTCCCAAAGTGCCATTATTAGTATTAGTGCACCTACAGTGCTCCCAATAATGATAATGGTCTCCATGTATTAATATGGCACCCCTGTAGTGCCCGAGTAGTATTAATGCCCCTTTTTAGTGCCCTTAGTAGTTGTTATTTCCCTTATAGAACCCCCAGTAGTTACTGTATAATGCACCTATACTGCTCCAGTAGCTATAAGGCCATCTATAGTGCCTCCCACTAGTTATAATGCCACAGTAGTAAAAATGCCACCCTATAGGGATCCAGTAGTTAAAATGCCCCTTATAGTGCCCTCTGCATTGTTTACTTTAACCCCTTAAGGTCAAAGCCTATTTTTGCTTTTTGGATTTTTCCTCCCCACATTACAATAACCAAAACTTTTTTATTTTTCAGTTCACATACAGTTAGGTCCATATATATTTGGACACTGACACACATATTTAAGTTATAGCTTTTAGCTTTCATTTGAGGGTATCCACATTAAAATTGGATGGTTTATGAGTTTCAGCTCCTTTACATGTGGCACCCTTTTTTTTATAAAGGGACCAAAAGTAATTGGACAATTGACTTAAATGTTGTTTCATGGGCAGGTGTGGACAATTCCTTCAATATTTCATTCTCAATTATGCACATAAAAGTCCTGGAGCTGATTTGAGGTGTGGCGCTTGCATTTTAATGATTTTGCTGAGAAGTAAACATGCGGTCAAAGGAGCTCTCCATGCAGGTGAAACAAGCCATCCTTCATCTTCTAAAACAGAAAAAACCCATCTGAGAAATTGCTACACTATTAGAAGTGGAAGAAGCTACCGTTTGGTACATCCTGAGAAAGAAACTAAGCACTGGTGACCTTAACAATGCAAAAAGACCTGGATGAACCATGGAAGACAACAGTGGTGGATGATCACAGAATAATTACCATGGTGAAAGAGAAACCCCTTCACAACAGCCAACCAAGTGAACAACACTCTCCAGGATATAGGTGTATCAATATCCAAATCTACCATAAAGAGAACACTGCATGAAAGGAAATACAGAGGGTTCACTGCGCGGTGCAGGCCACTCATAAGCCTCAAGAATAAGAAGGCTAAATTAGACTTAGCTAAAAACCATCTTAAAAAAAACAGCACACTTCTGGAAGAACATTCTTTGGACAGATGAAACCAAGATCAACCTTTACCAGAATGATGGAAAGAAAAAAGTATGGCGAAGGCATGGTACAGCTCATGATCCAAAGCATACCACATCATCTGTAAAACATGGAGGAGGCAGTGTGATGGCTTGGGCATACATGGATGCCAGTGGCACTGGGTCACTAGTGTTTATTGATGATGTGACACAGGACAGAAGCAGCTGGATGAATTCTGGGGTTTTCAGAAACATACTGTGTGCTCAAATCCAGCCAAATGCAGCCAAACTGATTGGTCGGCGTTTCATAATAGAGATGGACAATGACCCAAAACATAAAGCCAATGCAACCCAGGAGTTTATTAAATCAAAGAAGTGGAATATTCTTGAATGGCCAAGTCAGTCGCCTCATCTGAACCCAATAGAGCATGCATTTCACTTCTTAAAGTCTAAACTTCAGACAGAAAGGTCCACAAACAAACAGCAACTGAAAACTGCTGCAGTAAAGGTCTGGCAGAACATTAAAAAGGAGGAAGCACAGTGTCTGGTGATGTCCATGAGTTCAAGACTTCAGGCAGTCATTGCCAACAAAGTATTAGAAATTAACATTTTATTTACAATTATGTAATCTGTTCAATTAATTTTCAGCCACTGAAATGAAGGGATTGAGTTTAAAAATACTTTAGTTCCTCACATTTTTATGCAATCATTTTGTTTATTCCGCTGAATTAAAGCTGAAAGTCTGAACTTCAACTGCATCTGAATTGTTTTGTTCAAAATCCATTGTGGTAATGTACAGAACAAAAATTTGAAAAATTTTGTCTCTGTCCAAATATATATGGACCTAACTGTAGTTATATGGGGGAGGGTTGCGGGGAAAGATGCATTTTTATTGCCACCATTTAATTTACCATATCTTGTATTTTGACATCACAGAGATCACGGTGCTCTAAAAATGACCTGACATCCTTATTCTGCGGCTCAATACGAATGCGGCGATACCAAACCCATAGGGGCCTAGTACATGGGATATTTTGATTCCTTCTTCTATTTACCCACTATTATGGTGAATAGGATTTTCACACTGTCCATTCTGAGCTATGCCTCATGCATATCTCAGTATAGAGAAAGATATTGCAGACATGGATTGCTTCAGCAGCGTCCAGGCAGCCATGGAAACTGATCAGAGCCCCTCTATTTCACTACAGGGGCTTCTATCAGAAGGCACAGTGAGCAGCATCCCTCTGCCTTTACTCACAGGTGCTGCGATCAGCGTTGATTGCGGCACTCGAGGGGTTAAATGACAGGGGTGCCATGATCGTTGCTTCCTGTCAGTATGGACTGGTACCGGCTGTATGAGGCATGCAGCTCCTCTAGTGCCTCCACTCAGGGTCTATGTAAGTTTACTCACTGACTCAGCCCGCTAGCCTGAACTCAAACTTAAGGTCACACTGTGTCTGTTCCGAGTTCTGGAGCAGTCCACCCTGGTAATGCACGCAATTCTTACTGTATGCATTGGAAGTGTGGGTGGCCCCAGAACTCAGAACAGGCACAAGCCATGTTGTTTCCACTGCCCAGAGTGCTTGTAACATTCTGACACTAGCATCAGGACGTTCTCTGTGTGGTTCAAAGCTGGCACCACTTCCTTCCCTTTGCCATGCTGCTGCTCTGTGTCACTGTTCCCCGCCTCCATTTCCTGCCACTCCATGGCACTCAGAACTGAACCACATATTCCAGGTGAGGCCACACCAATGCATTGTATAATGGCAATATTACATCCCTGTTCCGTGAGTCCATACCTCTTTTAATACAAGACAAAATTCTGTTGGCTTTAGAGGCAGCTGACTGGCATTGCATGCTGTTATTTAGTCTATGATCTACTAATACACCCAGATCCTTCTCAGCCAGTGACTCTCCCAGTTTTACTCCCCCTAGGACATATGCTGCATGCATATTATTGGCCCCCAAGTGCATAACTACATTTATCTATATTGAACCTCATTTGCCAAGTGGAGGCCCAAACAGTAAGTTTGTCCAAGTCAGCTTGTAACTTCTTAACACCTTCCATAGACTATACCTGATTACAAAGTATGGAGTTAGCTGCAAAAATAGAAACAGCCCTATTAATCCCATCCTCTATGTCATTAATGAAAAAATTAAATAATAGCGGACCCAGCACAGAACCTTAAGGTACGCCACTTATAACCGGGGACCATTCAGAAGGAATCATTGATCTTTGGATATGATTGTGAAGCCAATTTTCAATCCAATTGCAAATTATATTTTCTAAACCAATAGACCTTAATTTACACATTAGTCGTCCATGTGGCACAGTATCAACTGGTTTCTACTCACCTCCTTATAAAAACAAATCAGGTTAGTTTGACAGCTTCTGTTCTTAGTAAAACCATGTTGGCTATCACTTATATTATTGACAGTTATATAATTCTTTATGCAGTCCCGTAGAAGGCCCTCAAACATTTTTTCCCACTATGGATATTAAGCTTACTGGTCTATAATTTCCTGGTGAAGACCTAGCACCCTTTTTGAAAATGGGCATCATATTTCCCTTGCACCAGTCCCTTGTACAATGTTTGTCATTATGGAATCTGTAAATATTATGCACAGAGGCAAATCAATAACTGTGCTGAGTTCCTTTAGAGCTCTAGGGCGTAGTCCATCTGGACCTGGGACCTTGATTACTTCCATTTTGTTTAGCATATTAAGGACCATATCTACAGTCAACCAGTTTTATAATTTTTACCTGTCTAATGACACTCACTTTTCCACTAAAATTTAGCTTACAAACAGGACAGTACAAATCATACATATAAATTACAGTCTCATTGTGTAAGTGCAGACATACATAAAGCTCCATTATGACAAAGGAGCACAGAAGCAATATGGCCCCTTCTTTTTAGTGATCATGCATGTACTCATTAATGCCTACAACTAATGACCTATGCTGACATTTTCTTGTAAATGTCTGACAGAATGGGTGGGGAATTAAATAAATCTTCTATGCCAGTTTTCTGGTGTAGAAAGGTAATGCATTTAGCACAACTTTCATTTAGTGCCACTTTTCCACCTTTGGCACATGCTCTACACTTTTCTAAAATGTGAGTGCGGTATAGGTTGGAGGGGGTCAAGAGTGGGTGGTACTTATGTGGCTCAGCACTTTTAACAAGAGCTATGCTAGAAATGTATGCCAGCAAGGAGCTCTGTGCTAGTGTTGATTTCAATTTATGGTGCACTGACCATGCACTCAGTTTTGTGCATTTTTTGTCATCACATTTCTTTTTAATTAAGACTAGTATAAGAAATGTCAGTTTTAGAGAGAGAGATGATAGTGAGAGCTAGAGAGAGAGAGGGAGAAAAAAAATAATTAAAAAAAATAAAGAAATAAGTTTTCAGACTACAGGACACCTCAAAGTGTTAGACACAAATTTTCAGGCCAATCGGTCAAAAAAATTGTCCAAATTGAACCTGAAATGATTTTTCTTACCTCTAATTCATAATGTAATGTTAAGGAAAAAATAAATACATTCAAATAATGCGAATAGCAAAAGCTATAATGAATACACAAACAAAAATGATAAAAGTTTATTATATTTCACCACTTCACCATGTTCTAGTTTTATCATTCCTCTTATTTTCCTATTTATCATAAGGATTTGTTTATTTTGTACATTTTTTCCTCTAGCCATAAGTATTACAATGACAAATAGACACATTTTTGGATTGAAAAGGTTATTCACGCCAGGTCTGAAAAAGGGGGCATAGCGTGGATGAGGAAGGAAGCGGGGGCAGCAGGCCCATCTCAATTATCATTTTCTACACCTGTTTTAGGCGTAGAAAATGGTCTAAATCTATACTAGCAAGGTAACTGGGATAGATTTGGACAGATGATGTATATGCCAAAGTTATGTAGAGGCTGGGGCATCCACCACCAGCTAAAGTGGTATTAAAACACTGGTCTTAATAAGAGACCCACAGAGTACATAATAATGTCTACTATATATGGAAGAAAAAAAATGCTTACAATAATCAGTTAGTGCCAACTGGGTTCCATTCATTTCTGAATCCTTGAACACTGTTAACTTCCACTTTAGTTTTTACTGTTCTACCTTTTCAGCCTATATACAAAAAAAAAAGCTACAAACCCTCCAACCCTCCCTTCTTCACACATGGCAACGTCCTACTGTTTTCATTTGTTTTTGATTTGCCTCATTAAAATGCTATTGATAGCTTTAACTATTGTGTTTGTTTAGGTGCTGATTTACAAGCTCCAAAATCTAACTGTGCCAAGATTAATAGGCGTCAATGGGGTTTAAAATTATTGCAATTCTCCCTAAGTCCCTTGACCACACAGGTAGGAGTTTGGTAGAGGTCATGCACTTCTAAGAAGAACTCCAAAGAAGGCTTAAACCTAAGAACATTTTAATAGGATTGAATTTGTAATAGGATTTGGCAGCTCTACTTAAAGCAATGTCTCTTTTTAATGTGGAGTCATTATTTCAGAAAATAGGTCCAGCAATTTATGGTAATGAAGAATGATCTATTTTAGTATGTTCTGAAAAGAAAAACCAAGAATTCAAGTAAGCAAATTACAAACCATGGAATTTCATAGTGGCAGAACGTGCGCGTTAAGAACAAAAATGTTGCTCAAATTTGGGCTGGTTTATATGGCCTCAGCAGCTTCCAGTTTTACTTATAGGTATCAATGCTAAGGCCAGTGAATGATTGCAGCGGTCACAGAAATGTACGGTACATGATCACTGCAGCAAAGTAAGTAAAGGCCACCAGTAACCACCACAGCAGCAGAATGCTGGGAAATTTAACAGGTAAGTGATGGTTATTGCTTATCACATTCCCTGTTCTTACCTATTTTATTTAAAATCCCTGACAACTCCATGTAATAATACTTAATACTATCATGAGAACTATATCTAGGATGTGGAAAATGAGGGAATAAATCATAAAAAATTATATCCTGTATTTTCTGAGAAATTACAATGAGCACCAAGATCAGTTTGATAAAGTGTTGGTCCTAGTACCTTAGATAAAATTAAATGTCAGAGTATACATGGATTCTGGTGTCAAGAAGACCTCAAGTGAGACATAGTTCTTGTTCAAACTTTTCAACAAATGACTTCATAAACAGTTAGGGTATGTTTACATGGCTTAAAATTTCCCTTTAGCAGGTAAAAAATCCCAGCTGCTGTGTCTTTGTGAATAAGCTTCTTTTTTATTTTTCCATGAAAGTAAAGAGTCCTACAACCAGGACGCGTTTCGGCATGCAAGCCTTTCTCAACAGGAGGTTGCTCCTTTCCCGTGCAGCGTGCAACACAAGGTGAAGTGCTGACCTGTTTCTTTCATTGATTAAATTTCCCTTTAAGCTTGCATTCCACTCTGAAATCCATGTGAAAACCATAGCAAAACCAAGTCCCTTTGATTCCAATGAAAATCCAAATTATGGATGTTCTCCATGCATATTTTAAAACCATATAAAAAAGAAACACATGGGATTCATGTGTATACTATGATTGGATATCCACATGCAGAATGCGGAACAACCAACTACTGTCTTTTCATGGCGGGCAGCGCAGGGAATCAGTCTGCAATCATTTATTTTGGTATTGCTGCAATATAGGTGGCTTTCTGGCTCCAGGAGCACTCCTGTGCTAAGAATCTGCTGTCACTAACAACTATGGTTCTTACCGCAGGCAACTGGTTTAGAACTGGTTGGAGGAACCTCTGATCCCAGTTATTGCTGTGATCCATGATTGTGGCATGATCAAAGAGGACTCCCTGCTATGATTGGATCACTGGGTTTCCCAGTGACCCGATTGGAGTCTGGAGAAGCCATATGCACTCAACAAGGGACTCTAGGGCCATCTGTCCAGTTTTTTTGTAGTTAGGGCACACTAGTGATGGGATCATGTAAGTATAATAAGTTTAAATTAAAATTAAAATTGTAATCCCATAGTGAAAAAATCCCTCAGTGTTGTCACGCTGTATCCATCTTGTGGTCCGGGCGCTGTTTACATCATTATTCTTTAAATATGCAAACTGACACCCCAAAAAATTATTACAATTAGTTCCCTATTTTGTGTTGGTTGTTTTGTACTATAATATGTATAATTTTACGTGAATGGAGGGATTATCTGCTTCCATCCCGATTTGGGTCTTTGCAGTTGGACTTACCAACTTCCAGCATGCATAGCAGCACAGCCATCCACATCCTTCAGCTATCCTGGTGTACAGGTGCACAGCCATGCCTGGTCACATTTGTCATAGCAGTTGGCTGTTTATGGATTTCCACACTTGGTCTACCCTGTGGAGAAAACGGGTTTGCAGAAGAAGTTGTTTGTATATGCAAGTGCAATTGCTCACCCCAAACTCTCCTCACCTCAAGATCTCCAATCACAATTACTTTGCAAACAAGGGTTGGTGTGTAGCCCAAACAGGAATATCAGTTGTTAGGGGTATAGTGTTCTTTCCCACTTAATCTTTGTTACAGGAATTTTGAAGGCCTTTTATTCGTGCAAGGTCCAGAGTTTTACAGTTTAGTCCATTGTTCTTCACCAGAAGGCGTTCAAGACTACATCCCATTTTCTTTGGCCACTCTCCTTTCTTTATTTTGTGACTTTTGCAGCCAATTGCAAGTCTCAGATTGCCACATTCGAAATCAGTGGAGATCAAAGGAGTGCTGGTCTGGAGCAGCTCAGTATTGGTTGCTTTATTATGCTAAAGTGCTCCCAACCATTGCAAAAAACTCATCTACTGGACAAGCCGTCTAATGTTTGTTGTCAAATGGTTTATTTTGCTGAAACCTATCTGCAGCTATTTTTTAAGACATTTCAATAAAGCTTTTCCAATTGTGTTTCTATGTTATCAGCAAACATTTAATACTATTATTTATTCACTAGATAAATAATCTTGCGTATAAGTCTCTAACTTCCAAATTATGTAGTAAAAGTATTTGGATTTATGGTAATATTGGCACTAGTAGGTAGTTTATGCTCGCAATAGTCTTTATTTGCCACTGTGCTAGTCAGTGATTTTATGGCCTCATTAACTCATGTAAGGTAAGTCAGTAATAGCTGTAGGATTCATGACTTCAAGGCTTTGCATACCCGACACACCCCCAAAATTTATAATAGCTAATAATAGTCATGTATCCTAAGCTAAAGCTGTCAGGGTATAATGAGACATTAAATCAAGCAGAGCATATTGATTTTGTAAAATAGTTTCTCTTTAAAATGTAATTAATTTTTAACAAATTAATAGGTTGAGGAATGAATTGTACACTGACAGCTCTTTCTGCTAAGATCTGCTTAAATCTTTTGTCTGGTCCAGTTGAAATCATATGACCCAAGGTGGCTCAAAGTGTGATATAATTAACCATTTCTACAAAGTGGGGTGAATGAGAATGATATAACCCTGAGAAATGGAAATGTAAGTAGAACTCCAAGAATGTCATAAATGTTCACACAGCAACCCTTTATAATGGAGATTAAAAAGCTACTATTTTTTCTTTGATAATCTCTTGTTCCAGTATTTAAGGATTGCATGAAGATAATTAATAACTATAATTAACCTATCCAGCATGAGAATGACCATAATGGAATTACATAAATTTAATAACACTTTTAAACATTTAGGGGGTCATTTATCAAATCTGCTACATCAGTTTTGTGGTATAAAAAAGTTGCAAGTGATGCACTTTGTGCATATTTTTGCGACATTTGCCCAAATTTTGCCTTGCCACTTTTAGAAGTGGAGTGAAAAATAGGTCAGGATTAGAGATTAGAACAGTATTATAGCTCATTTATGACGTGTGACTTTTTAAAAAGTCACAAAAAATCTGATTAGCACTTTACTGAAATTATTATTACTGTGCACCACTTTTATAAATTTGGAGCAGGTGTATATATATATATATGCCCTGTTTATGCAGGCTCTAAGCGTGTGACACCACATCACGATGTACCTCCTGGGCACATTTACTGTCACAAACCTCCATTTCCACTATGCTGCTGTGGGCCTTCGGATCCCGAATGTCACAAACCTCCATTTCCACTATGCTGCTGTGGGGCTCTGGATCTCGAAAGCATGGGTATGAAAGGTCCAGTTTAGTCCAGTGTATATTTGCAACTTTAGATCTCTTTCCTTTAGATTGCATGATGATATTCACACAGCTGTAATCTATTTTCGCAAATGTAGCTAGTTGAAACATCTCAAATACTCTCTACTATATAAATCTTATTTCCAAACTTTTAAAGATGTTGGCCACCTTGTTAGTTATCCATTGGTGGGCCACTCTGATACTAGTTATTCACCACCTGTCACCATTCCAGGGTTAGACAGGAGGTGAGGCTAGGCTCGAGGACAGGGAGTCCCCACCACCAGGGGACGTCCCTGGGCAGAGGTGAAGAGCAGGGCAGTAGTTTTAGGGATACCTTCCCCTACCCCCTATTTAGCTCACCCAGCCAACTGTGGGCCCACCTGGGTAATTACATAGGTTAGTTATTATTATTTTTCTTCTCATTAAATCTGAGTTATCCTTTTGTTTAATAGGGTATCATTGCTGGACTTGTAGTATTACGTTAGGATTACCCTACTAATATCCATTGTTATAATTCCTGCTGGACTTATGTTGGCCACCCTAAGTATCAAAAATCTAAAGTGTCCCAGACAATAGCCCAAACTGTGAAGTATTTATATTATGCTAAATGTGCTGGCTATATGTAACTTTTCTAATCTGTTCACCAAGACATGTTCCCCTGAGGAGCTTCCTCAGAAAGGCTGTGTGGGCAGAGCAGCTATAAAGTGAAAGTAAATATCCCAGCATGCATTGCAGCAAGCATCTTCAGGGAGTAGTCGTATGACATCCCCTCCCACCTCTGTTCATATAGAGACAAGAACCCCTCAGACTTCTGTACAGACACAGCAATAGAAAGCACACCCCAGTCCCAGCAGTAAAGAGATGTCACTTCACTGGCGGTTGCCATCTTCAAACGGCTGTTGTTTAAAAATTATAAATCCTACAGCGAGAGCTTTATATTGTAAGAATCAAAAGACCCAGACCTACATTTTGATGCATAGTAGGTCTCTGAAATATTAAAAAGGCACAGTCGCAGTTTAGAAATTGCTCTTCAAATTTGAGGTGGCTAGAGTGGAGTTTCAATGAATGTCAATGTGTGGCGTGAGTTGCAAACAAATGGTCATATTGTGTCATATTGTGAAAACTATCAGGACTATGGCTTAGCCGTGGACATTTTTAGTGGCAGCATGGATAGCTGAATGTTTTCATATGCGTAGGTGGGCTTGAAAATGAGGGAGTGGTGGTAGTTTAGAAACCATGTACTGATTTTTCAGCTCCCACTCTAGCTTTTGTCAGTTCCCACTCTAGTTTTGAACATTCCGCCATTCATTCCTATGGGACCAATTTCGCCACAAAAACGCTGATATTTCGTGAACCATTTGGCGAAACGTTTTAAAAAGTAATAGCACACCAATCGGGAACAATCCACACGTTTTGGTATATTACTGTAGTGTAAAAACTGTGGGAGGAGTTAGGGTGGTAAATTTGGCAATAATAAGAATATATATGTGAGATAACAGTAAGTGGTCTTGCCATGCAAGAACACTTAACCCCTTAAGGAATGGGCTCATTTTCACCTTAACCCCTTCAAGACCAAGCTAGTTTTCACCATAAGGACCAAGCCACATTTTGCAAATCTGACATGTTTCACTTTATGTGGTAATAACTCTGGAACACTTTTACTTATATAAGAGATTCTGAGACTGTTTTCTAGTGACATATTGTACTTCATGTTAGTGGTAAATAAGTTTCACCTTTATTTATAAAAAATGCCCAAATTTACTGAAAATTTGGAAAAATTTCTCTGGTTCTCTGACAGGTAGTGGTAACTTACAAAATAGTTTTTACTTTACTTTTACCATATGTCTACTTCATGTTTGCATCATTTTGTAAATGTTATTTTATTTTTTTGGGATGTTGGAAGGCTTAGAAGTTTAGAAGTAAATTTTAAAATGTTTCAGAACATTTCAAAAACCCACTTTTTAAGGACCAGTTCATGTCTGAAGTCACTTTGTGAGGCTTATATAATAGAAACCACCCAAAAATGACCACATTTTAGAAACTACACCCCTCAAGGTATTCAAAACTAATATTACAAATGTTGTTAACCCTTTAAGTGTTCCACCAGAATTAATGGAAAATTTAGGTGAATTTTTAAAATTTCACTTTTTTTGCAGATTTTTCCATTTAGATCCTTTTCTCCTGCAATTCAGCATGGGTTAACAGCACAATAAACCTTAATATTTGTTACCCTGATTCTTAAGTTTACAGAAACACCCCATATGTGGACATAAAGTGCTATATGGGGGCACAGCGGGGCTCAGAATGAGAGGAACACTGTGTGGCTTTTGGAAGGCAGATTTCGCTGGAATAATTTTCAAGCACCATGTCGCATTTGAAGACACCCTGAGGCACCCCAACAGTGAAAAAAAAACTAAAGTGACCCCATTATGGAAAATACACCCCCCAAGGAATTTTTCAAGGGGTGCACTGAGCACTTTGGCCCAATTGCCGTTTTTTTTATAGAATTTAGAAAGACTTGGCAGTGAAAATGAAAAATTTCATATTTTACAAGAATATCTCGCTTTAGGCCCAAATTTGTCATTTTAACAAGGGGTATCAGGAGGAAATTCACCCCATAATCTGTTACCCATTTTCTCATGAATACGTCAACACCCCATATGTGGTTGTGAAAAGATGTATGAGCACACAGCGGGGCTCAGAATGGGAGGAACACCGTGTGGCTTTTGGAAGGCAGATTTTGCTGGAATAATTTCCTGGCACCATGTTGCATTTGAAGACACCCTGAGGCACCCCAACAATGAAAGAACCTCCAAAGTGACCCTATTATGGAAAATACACCCCCCAAGGAATTTTTAAAGGGGTGCACTGAGCACTTTGGCCCAAATTTCATGGAATTTAGAAAGATTTGGCAGTGAAAATGAAAAATTTCATATTTTACAAGAATATCTCGCTTTAGGCCCAAATTTGTTATTTTAACAAGGTGTATCAGGAGAAGATGCACCCCGTAATCTGTTACCCATTTTCTTCTGAGTACGTCAACACCCCATATGTGGTTGCAAAGTCCTGTATGAGCACACAGCGGGGCTCAGAATGAGAGGAACACCGAGTGGCTTTTGGAAGGCAGATTTTGCTGGAATAATTTTCAGGCACCATGTCGCATTTGAAGACACTCACCCCAACAGTGAAAACTGAAAAATCGAGGCTCTAGGGGTGCCAGAACATAACAGGAAATTGAATAATTGCCTAATTTAATAAAATGACACCTTTCAATGTATTCATCTAGGATTATAATGGGAATTTCTAAAGTTTTTAATTTATTTTTAATTTTTTGGGGGTGCCAAATGGAAAAATGCTCAACTGAAAATGTCTTGCCATGGATTAATTAAGAAATTTGTGAAATGGACTTAATGGATATCAGTGGAGGTGTGATAAACTTAAAAAGCACTCTCCAATGCAGAGGCCCGGTTTAGAGGCCCGGTAGTGAGTGGTGTCTTTCCTAATCCCTTTAACCGAGCAAACGCAACCTTTTTTGGGGTCGCCTTTTTTGTCTGTGGGGGGAAGTACTCCAGGGAAATGCTGCCCACGTATTATTCTTGATACCCCAGAAGCACTGCTGGATGAAAAACTGCCCTCTCCTTCCTGAACGCCCAAAAACTTTTTTTTTTATTATTCTTTCCTGAAATTCCAAGAAGGTCCCCCCGTGACCAGATGTTCTGTGGATGACAAAGGCATTATATAGTGACACTTGGGTTACGTACAAAGCAAATTTTTTGTACCACACCTTAGATTTTCTTAAGGCACTGTATGGCTGTAGTACCTGGTCTGAAAGATCCACTCCACCCATGAACTTGTTGTAATCCTGGATACACACAGGCTTGATGTTCTGCTCTGTGCTTTCTCGGACTGGGACTGGGGTGGACTGATCTGCATGGAGGGTAGTCCACACAAGAACATCCTGTTTGTCCTTGTATTTTAGCAGCATCAAATTTTCTGAGCAAACAGCCCTTTTTTCCTATAAAGGATTTAGGGAGCCCTTTTTGATTTCTTCTAATTGTGCCACATGTGCCTATGCCTCTGGCAGCAAGGCACTTCAGTAAAGGGACACTATTGTAAAAGTTGTCCAAATACAGATGGTATCCGTGGTCCAGCAGGGGGTGGACTAAATCCCATACTATCTTCCCACTTATACCCAGAACCGGGGGACAATCGGGTGGCTCAATTTTGGAATCTTTTCCCTTGCAAATACGAAAGCGCAGTGTATACCCAGATACACTTTCACACCATACCTAGCCCTTTTATTGGGCAGGTACTGGCGGAAATGTAATCGGCCTTTGAAGTGGACCAATGATTCATCCACTGAGAGACATTTTTGGGGGGTATATACTTCACCAAATTTGGAATTGTAGTGGTCAACCACTGGCCTAATTTTAAAGAGTCTGTCATAACTGGGGTCGCTTGGGGGTTGGCATTCATTATTATTGCTGAAGTGTAGGAATCTTAGAAGAGCTTCGAAACGGGCCCGGGGCATGGCTAGACAGTGAAGAGGGGTGTGATATAAAATATGTTTGTTCCAATACAAACTTATTTTATTTTTTTTATAATGCCCATGCTTAGGAGAAGTCCCCAAAACTTTTGCATTTCAGTCGTGTTAGTAGGGGTCCATTTGCGGGGCCTTGAGAGATAACTAGATGGGAGGCAATAAATTGCTCTGCATATATATTTGTTTGTTCCACCATCAAGTTAATTAGGTCATCAGTGAAGAATAATTGGAAAAAATTAATTTCACTGAAACCTGTTGTATCTACATTGATGCCTGGAGTGCCTGTAAATTCAGGCACCTGGGGCACATAGTTATCTGCAGGGATCCATGAATAGTCACTTGTATGGGGCTGCGACTGCACACTACCCCTAGGACCCCTACAAGGGGGTTCATCATTAGATGAATCATCTGAGGAAGATGAAACTAAAAATGTCACTCCATCTCCACTGTTGGAGTCAGTGTCCTCAAAAAGTGCGGCATATGCCTCTTTGGCAGTGAAAAGCCGTTTAGTCATTTTAAACTGTAAACTAACGTAGATTTTTTTTGTCTTTTTTTTATATATATAAAAAAAAAAAATAGAACAGCAGACTAAAATACTGTATATCCTTTAGGATAGGATAAAAACTCCCCGATTCACTTGGAAATTATTGACAGGTGTCACAGGTAGCACAGATGGCTGGTGATGAGCCAGGGGTCTAGTATGGGGCACAGAGTAGTGCCAATATCCTTACTGGGGCAGAAAAGGGGTTAATTAATGTATTATTTGACAGTATTAGGTGGCACAAATCGACATGGGGCATAAGAGACTTATATTTTACAGAATGGTGCCACTGAAGCACAGGACACAAGTATATACACACAGGAGGAGGGCACACCTATTGACGGTTATTATATTTTTTTTTTATGTAACTTGGGAGTGTGTGACAGGTGACTTGATGGACAGACAGGCTAGTGTGATAGGTGTCTTTATTGAACGGACAAACTGGAGTCACAGGTGTCTTGATGGACGGACAGACTGGACTGACAGGTGTCTTGATGGGCAGACAGGCTGGAGCAATAGGTGTCTATTGAACGGACAGACTGGAGTGACAGGTGTCTTTATTGAACGGACAGACTGGACTGACAGGTGTCTTGATGGACGGACAGGCTGGAGGGACACGTGTCTTTATTGAACGGACAAACTTTAGTGACAGGTGTCTTGATTGATGGACAGACTGGAGTCACAGGTGTCTTGATGGACAGACAGGCTAGTGTGACAGGTGTCTTTATTGAACAGACAAACTGGAGTCACAGGTGTCTTGACGGATGAACAGGCTGCACTGACGGGTGTCTTGATGGACGGACAGGCTGGAGTGACAGGTGTCTTGACGGGCAGACAGTTGTCTTAACGGACGGACAGGCTGGAGTCACAGGTGTCTTGACGGGCAGACAGTTGTCTTAACGGACGGACAGTAGTGACAGGTGTCTGGATGAGGTGATGATGAGAGGACTGGACAGGACTAATCTCACTGACTGGGGCAAATCAGGCACAGAAGAGTGGCAAATCAGTACTGAAGGGGTTAATTATGTACGAAGCAGGGGATGAGGCACAGAACTGACTACAGATGACAGGCTGTTGATGAGGCACAGAACTGATCTGTGTCACTGACTAGGGCACAGAAGCAGCTTTTCGGCACAAAAGGAGTTATTTCGATCTGGTAGGTATTAATGTACAGCAGCTTTTCACACTCTCTCCTTCTCTGATCGCTTCCCTGACAGGAATTGGGACGATCAGAGAAGGAGAAGCATGTAGTCCCTCCCTAACCCCCCCTTACCTGCCCCGATGCGCTGCGATTTTGGGGACATTAGAAGGCTTAGAAGTTTAGAAGCAAAACCCACTTTTTCAGGACCAGTTCAAGTCTGAAGTCACTTTGTGAGGCTTACATAATCGAAACCACCCAAAAATGACCCATTCTAGAAACTACACCCCTCAAGGTATTCAAAACTTATTTTACAAACTTGGTTAACACTTTAAGTGCTCCACAAGAATTAATGGAAAATAGAGATACAATTTCAAAATTTCACTTTTTTGGCAGATTTTCCATTTTAATAATTTTTTTCCAGTTACAAAGCAAGGGTTAACAGTCAAACAAAACTCAACATTTATGTACCTGATTCTGTAGTTTACAGAAACACCCGATATCTGGTTGTTAACTGCTGTATGGGCACACGGAATTGCGCAGAAAGAAAGGAACGCCATACGGTTTTTGGAAGGCAGATTTTGCTGGACTGTTTTTTTGACACCATGTCCCATTTGAAGCTACCCTGATGCACTCCTAGAGTAGAAACTCCAAAAAATGTACCCCATTTTGGAAACTACAGGATAGGGTGGCAGTGTTAGGGTTACCTGCACAATTGCTTGTAGAGGTTACTCGAAGAGGGGAAGGAGTCCAATGGCAGCGACACAGGAACAGAGGAGCGTGGAAACGGAATGGATGAATGATCCCGATATGCAGGAATGGCGGTGGCTCAATGGACCCGATAAGGTGCACGTGGTAGATGAGTGCCGAAGAACGAGGAAGGCAAGAGAGTAGTCAGGCAGTCCTGGGTCGGTACACGGGATGGCAGGTACAAGGATTCAGGATGAGGCAGGAGAGTAGTCAATGGAGGCAGAGTTCGGTACACGAGATGGCAGGTGCAAGGATTCAGGATGAGGCAGGAGAGTAGTCGATGGAGGCAGAGTTCGGTACACGAGCAGGTTAGCAGACAAAATACTGAGAGGCTGAAGCAAGACTACGGCTGAGATAGCTCAATAATCTGGCAAGGGAGGAAGTGACATGGTCTTCCTTAAATAGGGCGTACACAGATCTGATTGGTCAAACCAAAAGCAGGAACATTCAGGTCAAGGAGGTGGTTCAAAAAAGTAACAGAAACTGTCCAGGAAGCTCTGTGGTCTAGTGAGCAAGGCTACAGCCTAGGATGCTGGAGTCTCCCGGTTCGATCCCTGACAGGCAGTTTTGTTGGTACTATTTTATTGTACATATGATTTTTGGTTGCTCTATATTACACTTTTTGTGAGGCAAGGTAACAAGAAATTGCTGTTTTGGCACCATTTTTATTTTTTGTTATTTACAACATTCATCTGACAGGTTAGATAATGTGGTATTTTTACAGAGCAGGTTGTCACGGACGTGACAATACTAAATATGACTTTTTGGTTGTTTGTTTTAGTTTTACATAACAAAGCATTATATATTTTTAAAATGATTCTTTAGTGTCTCCACATTCTGAAAGCCATTGTTTTATTTATCTTTTGGTCGACTGTCTTGTGTTGGGGCTCATTTCTTTCAGGATGAGATGACGGTTTGATTGGCACTATTTTTGAATGTGTATGACTTTTTTATCGCTTGCTATTACACTTTTTGTGATGTAAGCTGAAAAAAATTGCTTTTTTTACACCGTGTTTTGTTTTTTAATGGTATTCACCTGAGGGGTTAGCTCATGTGATATTTTTATAGAGCAGGTTATTATGGATACAGCGATACCTAGCATGTCTGCTTTTTTCATTTATTTAAGTTTTACACAATAATATCATTTTTGAAACAAAAAGAAATCATGTTTTAATGTCTCCATTGTCTAAGAGACATTTTTATTTTTTTATTTGGGCAATTGTTCTATGTAGGGGCTAATTTTTTGCGGGATGAGATGGCGGTTTGATTGGTACTATTTTAAGAAGCATATAACTTTTTGAAAGTTAGTTAGTACACGTTTTGTGATGTGAGGTGATAAAAAATGGCTTTTTTTAGACCATTTTTTTCTACTTTATTCACCTGAGGGGTTAACTCATGTGATAGGGGCTCATTTTCTGCGGGATGAGATGGCGTTTGATTGGTACTATTTTGGGAAGCATATAACTTTTTGTTAGTACACTTTTTGTGATGTGAGATGACAAAAATTGCTTTTTTGACACAGTTTTTATTTTTAATGTTTACGGTATTTAACTGAGGGGTTAGGTCATGTGATATTTTTATAGAGCAGGTTTCTACGGACGTGTAAATACAAAATATGTATAGTTTTTTTTATTTATTTTACTTTAACCCAATAAAAGCATTTTAGAAAAAAAAAATCATACTTTATTGTCTCCATAGTCTGAGAGCCATATTTTTTCACTTTTTAGGCAATTGTTTGATGTAGGGGCTCATTTTTTTTGCAGGATGAGGTGCCGATTTGATTGGTACCATTTTGGCGTACATATGACTCTGTTAATCACTTTTATTACCTTTTTTGGAATGTAAGGTGGGCAAAAATTAAATTTCATCATAGTTATTTTTTTATTATGGCGTTCACCGTGAGGGGAAAGTAGCATGACCGTTTCATAGATCAGGTCATTACGGATGCGGTGATATCAAACAGGTGTAGTGCATTTTATTTTAAAAAATCAGTGATAAATGTGTTTTTTTATCTTATTTTTCTGACCCAGACCCACTTGGTTCTATATAGTGTACTGTACTGTTTTTTCACTTTACACTTAGTCTGATCAGACTTAGCCTTACCATGGCAAGCCAAAAGCCTGTGAAGGCATCCGGTTGCCATGGTAACCATCACCTGATGCCACAACAGAGCAGTGGATGATGGGGAGGGAGGGGGCCCCCCCCCTCTGTGATCCCATCAAGAATCGGGGGCAGAAATGGCACAGCAGCCCCCGATGAGAGAGGGAGCTCCCTCCCTGTTAACCTCTTCCATACAGCGGTCCCTACAGACCGCGGCATGCAAGGGGTTAAACGGCTGACATCTGTGAGAACATATGTCAGCTGTTTCAATCAGAGTGTCAGCAATGTGCTGACACTCTGCTAACCGCTTGGTCTTCCTGAGAGAGGGGGCGGACAGATTATTGCGCACCAGAGGCCCCCCCCCCCCCGCACCACCCGCACCGCCTGCACCTACCTGAGTTATAAATCAAATGATCTGTCATTTTAAAGTTTCTGATCAGACCGCGGGGATCAGAAACTTCAGAAAGCATTGCAAACCGCAGGTCTGAATTGACCTCCGGTTTGCAGCGATCTCCAATACGGGGGGTCACAGGACCAGTTACAGAGTGCTGCTGTGGCGGCGGTGATCGGAAATACACAGGGTGTACAGGTACGTCCTGTGTCCTTAAGTACCAGGACATCAGGGCATACCTGTACGCCCTGTGTCCCCAAGAGGTTAATAACAGTAAGTAGTCTTGCCATGCAGTAACACTTAACTAGAGTGGGAGCTGACAAAAGCTAGCGTGTGAGCTGAAAAATCAGGGCATGATTTCTAAACTGCCACCACTCCCTCATTTTCAAGCCCACCTACACAAATCTTATATTAAAACGTTCAGCTATCCCTGCTGCCATTAAAAATGTCCATGGCATAGTCCTGATAGTTTTCACAATATGTCCATTAGCTTGCAACTCACGCCGCCCATTGACATTCATTGAAACTCCACTCTAGCCACCCAAATTTGAAGAGCAATTTCTAAAATGCGACTGTGCCTTCATTTTTAAAATTTCAGAGACATACTATGCATCAAAATGTAGGTCTGGGTCTTGTGATTCTAACAATATAAAGCTCTTTGTTGTAGGATTTATAATTTTTAGACTACAACCGTTTGAAGATGGCAACCGCCAGTGAAGTGAGCAAGTTGGAGCAGTAAGAGTAAGTTGCCATAGGAACCCAGGTGTGTGAGCAGAGTGACAAAAGCTAGAGTGTGAGCTGAAAAATCAGCACATGATTTCTAAACTGCCACCACTCCCTCATTTTCAAGCCCACCTACACAAATTGGCTGCTAATGTTTTTATAAATGTATGTTTTAATGTAACTGTGAAGCATTTAGGACAACAACATTGCAATTAAATGTGCTATATAAATAAATAAAAGTTGAAATGCATTACTCACTCTATCAAGCTTGCCATGTGCACTTTTTTTAATTTGAGCAATCAATTGGTTAGTGTAATGTTTACTATCTTTACTCACTCCAAACACTCCACACAGTCCAACCTTTCCACAGTTACTCTAGCCACTCCAATTACACAACAGTTACTCAAGCCACTCCATCCAGTTACTCCGCCCACTCCAGGCATGGGATGTGTCTAAGGTTGCCCAGCTCCAAAGCCGGCACCAAGTTACGGCCATTATCAGACATCAACTTCAGCACGGCCTGTTGCCGTTTCCCCACTGCCGTGCTACACTGCTTCCAGCTACTGACTGATGACTGACTGGTGCTGCATGCGAATAATTCCGAGGTGGAAGTGGAGGTGGAGGAAGATAAGTGGGGGTTGGAGCCACTAACGTAACGTATGTGGTGCGGAAACCCTGATGGAATTGGGGCCCTCAATCCTTGGTGTCGGTAGCACCTGTGCCATCCCAGGGTATGAGTCGCTCCCGGCCTCCACAACATTCACCCCGTGTGCCGTCATATGAATGCCGTCTATATGAATTGTAATTGGTTGAAGAATGTGAAGCTACACCTGAGTATTGGAGTATCTCTAGGAATACTAGAGGATGGCAGGACCTTCCGGCATTAAACAATGGCAAAATTTTTATCTATTCACAATATTGTGTGGTATATGGGCGGGGGTCCGGGGCTCGGGACTTCGGGGGGTCCGGGCACCGGGTGCGACCCGAGATGCGGCTCTTCCTGTTAGACATGAGGTTTGACTGCGGGCAGTGATATGACACATGTGTGGTATGGGTGCTACTAGGTGTTCTCTTAATGGGACAGAGCCGGTTTTTGGTTGTGTTCTTGTTTGTATCTTCTTCAAACGCCGGTGACTGTCAAGTGATACTCGATATGAGTCCCTCGGCTATGAGATACTAATGTGAATATATGTGAGGTACGGTTAAGCAGGGCATTAATACTTAATTTTAATCATATGGGGATGAGGCAGTAAAATATGTGAGTAGGTTTTCCACTATTGCGATAGAAAACTGCTGGACCCCCTTGTTTGCTCTATGAAATGTTTGCGATCAAGATCGCCGTAAGCCCGCTACGTACGGTTTACGCGAGTATCAGGTGACTGGTCACATGATTGTTAATCCTGCCGATTGTGCTCACCCATGTTTGGAGGAGGGCGCGCGAGGTGCGCGCTCGCTGCCTGGTGGCCGTCTGGGCTGCGGGCCTCTGATCTCTGCCCTTTATTTATAGATAATATTATGTTAAGTGAGATGCTTCGTGTGTCCGCTTTATTAGGCTGTGGATGCTGGGTGATTCCCGCTTCTTCCCCCAGTAAGTGAGATCTCCATTTGATTTTTACTATCCTCACAATTACGGATATTTGTATGAAATTATTGTTAATCATTCTTACAAATCAGAAATTGACGGACTTATGGATTTTATAATATCACAAATGTAATATGGATTTTTTTTGGGTATTATAATGAATAAAATAGAGGGGACACTCTAGCCACGAAATGCGTCTGGTCTGACCCCCCAAGTACAAGTTTATGTGAGTGCACCACATCGATCTTATCCAGGAATAACTCTGAACCGATTTGCCAAGTGTAGCCGGTCTGGAACTTCTGCCCGGAAGGTTGGAATATTTCACTGGGATCCAAACAAGCGGGATCGCATACAGCAATCAAGCTGCCAACAGGTGACCCATAGCATCAATTGTAGGATCCACCCGACCGCAACAAGAGAGCCGGGAGCAGGTTCCGATAGACGGCAGAGGTTTTCTCCCAGCTGTGAGAATCCTCCAACATCGGTAAGAGTGTTCCTTTATGCAAAGTTGATTTACTGCCGGATCTATTTCTGACCTAGAGCGGGACGCCGCTGGGTCAGTTACGGAGCAGGACATTGCTTTTGATTATTACATCCTTTACCCATAGTGGTATTACGTGACTTGAAATCGGGAACAAGTACCCGATCAGTTTTAACTCTGCAGTACCTTGTCATCACAGCTTTTAATCTATCAGGGTCAGCAAACTTGTATTATTTACTAGTTGGCCACTGTCAACACTGTAACACTATTGCTGTATTGTAGCTCACTGCCATCGTTATAAGACTCTTTTACATCACGTACCCCCTCATCTGTAATATTGTGTTTGGGGTTAGGCGGTCAGTCACCGTTATCTCATACCATCATTTATGAGTGACTGATCTCCGCCATACTTTAACTACAATATGCAGAGATTCTGTCTCGATTGCTGCTGATACTACGGAAGTTATTTTCAAAGGTGTATCGTTGTATTGCATTTTACTGTATCTTATCTATCATTTTAATTATTATAATAAACACTAGCAATCCAAGTATCTTAGGAGTGCCCAGTCATCTCTTTTATATTTAATTCTTCTTAAGCAGAGGGATGACTCTGCAACACTGAGAGCACCCTTTTTGGTGTATCAACCACCCCCCTGTGCATCCAACTAACATATTATTACCCAAATCAATTAATGGCGATGCATAGAGGTCCTCGGAATATCCGAGTGTGGGATCACTTGTTTGGCTAGACAGTAAATAGTTGGAGGAAGGAGGATCAGGGTGAGGATTGTGTGGACAAGACTCATGGCTACTGAGACTGGACTTGGTGGAAGACAGGGTGGTGCTTAATCGACTGAAAGCACTATCTGCTGCAATACAATCGACCACCTGCTCGCACTGGACTGACTTCAAGAGTGGTGTCCTGCGCCGCCCTGCAAACTGGAACATGAAGCTAGGTATCTTGGATGATTGTTTTTCTTGTGCTCTGGCAGCAGACACAGTTTCACTGCGTCCAGGGCCACTGCCTCTGCACGCAGGGCCATGGCCTCTGCGCGCACAATCAGCATCACAGCCACCTCCCCGTCCCTTAATGCTCGCCTTCTTCATATTAAATGTTTTATGTTTTAAGGGACCGTTTATATATATTTGTTGTCAGTAAAATTTTTCCAATATTTGGCCCTGACACATACACACGCTATTGTGTATGTGACAATTCACTGCAGACACCGTTTATAGGCAAAGTGTGGATAAATTATGGAAAAAATATATTTGTTGTCAGTAATATTTTTCCGAATACCTGGCGCACGCTTTTGCAGGGCAGATGTGACAATTCCCTGCAGACACCGTTTATAGGCAAAGTGTGGATAAATAATGGGAAAAATATATATATTTGTTGTGAGTAATATTTTTCCCAATATCTGGCCCTGTCACACAGAAGGTATTGCAGCACAGATGTCACAAGTCACTGCAGACACCCTCTATCGAAAAAGTATTGCAAAGTATGGGGAAAAAAATTTGCTCGCTAAATAATATAGCTGCCAGCCTTTCACCACACACAATAGTCCTTAAAATGACTTTTGGTTCTTTGAAACATTTTTCTGTTGAATATATTTCGATCACACTCCCTACACTATCTGTCTCTTCCTAAGTTTAGCTCTCCTTGACTCACAATGAGCCGAACCCGGGTCATCGGGTGCTATATAGCACCCGATGACGCGTTCCTGCCAGTCATTCACTGTAATGCCAGTACTTACCTGCATGTTTTTTGGCTGCTTAGCAGCCGCGAAACATGCAGGGAGGAGACTCGAGCATGGCGCTCAAGCACATGCGGTAATTGGCCGAGTACCGCCATGTGCCGAGCATAGTGATGCTCGAGCTGAACAGGTATTCGTCCGAGCATTCCCGCTCAACACTAGTCATTATACTCCATTCTTCTAATCAGATGATATGTCCATGCAAAGGTTTGTCTATTCGTTGTTCTCCCAACCTCCAGGACATGCAGCATTGAACAGTGCTGACTTCATGGCTAGCAATCTGCCAGGGTGATAAAACAAAGTGTTTCAGTTCAAGGATTCTGTTCCTCTCAGTTTGTGACAAGTGGCAATAACTGGCACATCAATGAACAGGAGGCATCACACAATGATGGTTAACCACGGATGAAGGAGGCAGCTTAGACCCCCAAAACGCATATGGTGGTGAAAAATATTAATAAACCCGCAACAAAAGCACTGGTTGGATACGACCATTGAACATCCTGGAAGCGCTTCTAATTATAACTTTCCCCAAAGGCGCATCGGCAACTGCAACTAGCGAAATCATCGGAGAAGGTATTTACAGTCAGGGTGTGAGCCTTGATATCGTGTGGGATGCCACACCAGGCATAACACCCGACTGACAGACCAATATCCTGCCAATAACAGTGACTGGTATATAACTTAAAATTAGGCAACAATTGAAATATACTATTAACTCTCTAACCAACAAACTAATTGCATTGAAAGTCATCTGGGATACATCAACAGATTCACACTTTAGAGATTACAGAGTAATATCTTATGACCGAATTACCTATTGGGGGATTAATGGATAGCAATATGTGGTGGAGATGATCGCTGAATGACCATTCATTCTGCCATCCACATGTTTGCACATTCTCACATCTGTGACCATTCATAAAAAAACTACTCTACGCCTGATTATAGGCTATTACTGAGGAAATCCACATTTTTTATTGACGCGGCACCACAATTGCGGGGAACCCCCCCTCCCCACTAAAAGGGTGAAGCCAGTATATACACAATCTAACCATGTATTAATCTATGCAATTTTACAATCTTAGGCCACATGCACACGACCGTGTGTGTTTTGCGGTCCGCAAATTGCGGTTCCGCAAAAAAAAACGGATGACATTCCGTATGGCATCCGTTATTTTTGCGGATCCGTTTTTTTTGCGGATCCATTGTAATAATGCCTATCCTTGTCCGCAAACTAGAAAAAAATAGGACATGCACTATTTTTTTAGCGGAGCAACGGAACGGACATACTGATGCGGACAGCACACTGTGTGCTGTCCTTGTTTTTTGCGGACCCATTGAAATGAATGGGTCCGCATCCTATCCGCAAAAAAAAACGGATCGGACACTGAAACAAAATACGGTCGTGTGCATGTAGCCTAACCATGTATTAATTATATGTACTACTTTTTTTGTACCATTTTATGGAAGGGTAATACCTTTAAGTTATATTTCTTTTAAAGTGATTTTATTACAAAAAACAACTTTTATGATTGATGTTCAAATGAAATGAATGTATATTTTACTTATATTGCTCTCTGTGTGGCTGACCAAGTGAAGAGTGCCGGTTTATCATATTAAAATTTTTATATGATTACAGAAATACCAACTTTTATAGTTTTTTTTATAAGTTTATGTTTATCATTTTAAAAATACTTTATTAACCTTTTCTTGCATTTTAAACGTTTCTTTTGGGGATTTGGACCTATGACGTGGACATACTTCTGTATTGCAGTGTATTGTCATTTTATCAAAATTCTATAATACGTTGCCACAGGATCCCAAGCTGCCAAGACAACCACTCCGAACCCCCCTCCACCTAATATCTTAGATAGTCGATATTGACTGCTACATCAGTAATCTCCAATTCCAGCCTCAGCAGGTGGATGTCAGCTGTGCAACACAGCCAACATCTGCAGTGTATGGAGCTTGTGAGCCTGCTCCATACATTCCCTCCATGCTGATGATGTACAGTTACACTGTGGTGCAAACATGTATGATGTTGATACTTATCTCCTTTAGGAATTTGGATTTTGTAGGTTATTATAGCGGTAATTAGCCTTTGCTCTGAATTTTAGTGTGTGTGCTTGCTTTAAAAAAAGATAAAATAAAAACTATAGGCTTTTATGTGCTATTGAATGTTGCATTAGCCATATATATGAAAGATATGTCAATAATATTGTGCTGTATGGAGGCACCATAATGCTGCACACAGAGTGCCTATGGCACTCTAGTACAGAATATGCCTCGAACATGAGGCCTGAGATATCTTGTGTTAGATTATATACTTTTCGGCAGTGCGTTTTCTTCTCATTTATAATAGTCACATGATATAAAAAAATACTGCCTCACCAAAAGTTTGCAAGAAAAAAAAGAACAGCACTTCCTTGCTGAGTGATAATTTTATATTCTAAATATGACAGATTTGTTCTTGTTTACATAATATATTAGCACATACTTTCCCTCTGGAAAAATGCTTAAAACTCAACCACGTATGATCAAGATTAAAAATCTACTTTCCACACTGGCTTCTTTATTTATTCTAACAACTGTCATAACAAGATTGCAATGGACTTAATCACCTTCAATTACTGTCACAATTCTTAGTCTGTAATACTAGTGTGCTCCAAATAATTTGATTTCTTTTGTAAGACCAGTTTTTCTGACATAACCCATTTAGTTAAATTATTTATTATTACACATTTACATTACAAAGTCTGTTCAAGGTTAAAATCACATTCTCTATGTCAACAGGCATACATTTCAATTGAGCTGAAAACAATTAAAATTAAATCTTTTATTTTTAATTTGAGCAAAGGGGTTTTCATTAAAATTTATTCTACAATATTTCAATTAACATGGCCATGGTAGCCCTTAATAGATTTTAACCCAGTAGAAATATTAGGAGGAAAACATTTACATGTTTTTGTCAGTATTGAAAGTTATGTGAGGAACATACTTTTGGATATATAGATTTTAGAAAAATAAATATTTTTATATACAAAGATGGCCAAAACATCTGAATATCCCATGACTAATGTAAAAAATAAAAGAGATCATATAGTACATGACAATCTCTTTCTAGCAAAAAAAGAACCAGCCCTGCACATGGATCCAGAGATTTCCCGAATCCACTCATTGCTCTGCTAGATTTATATTAAGCTGGCAGCTCAAGGGGAGTGTCTTTTCTGCTGCAGCTAAGGTTGTGTGTCCATGCTCTCCCTATCACAGCTCAGGAGGCAGTTGAAGGATGAAACTGAGCATGTGCGGCCATCTCAGTGAGCCGGTCAAAGAAATAAGTGAAAAAACAAACAGCTGGTGGCGCTATACAGATACATTTTATTGAATAACTCAGTGGATATACAAACATTTTCATTACATGCATTCACAAAAGTATTCAGATCCAGGTGCTAGTTTTAAAACTGTAGAAAATTGATACCCCTTTGATAAGAATGGGAAAATGGAGTGTGAAAATATCATCTGCGTCAACTGTCAGTAAACCTGGCTCAAAACTGCACTTAAGTCATGGTAAAAGTATAAACTCCATTGAAAATGTTTTTGGTATAGGCATTTCATTAGCTTTTCTATGGTACTATACATGTACAAATTCGTTAACCACTTGCAAACTGCCCGTTGACTTTATATGTCTGGGCGGTCCGCATTTAACTGTGCAAGGGCATTTCTAAATGTCTATGCAAAGTTACCAGCTGCAAGCTAATTGTGTAGCTGCAAGAGCAGTGAACCCACTGTCACTGACAGCTGCAAGCCGCATAGAGAAGGTAGGGATGTCTTTTACGAGCACTGCCTTCTCTATCTCTGCATACACACTGCTCAATGAGTACTGCCGCTGTGTATACAGTTCAGAAAGTTGCAATGCAGCTTCCTGGTCCAGTCCTAGTGATCATGTGAGTATATGCACAAGCTGCTGGGTCTTAGCAGATCCAGATCAGCTTTGCAGTAAAGCTTAACAGCATAACTACAACCTCACGGGGCTGTATTCACCCTGCAAATGGGGCTAAAGTGTCAGCCCCAGTTACAGAAGTCAGCAATAAACAAACATTTAATGGTAAATATTCAGTGTCATTGAACATGTATGGCCGAATTGCAATCGCTTATTCTCATGCAAGCGTTTGTACCAATGTTAGTTCCCAATAATCAGACTGATAATTGCCCCATGTAAACCTCTAAATGTGGCATAAGACAGCAAGGAATATTTGGACATTTTAGTACTGAAGCCAGCAGAACTGTGAATGTAGCTCTGAACTATAATAACGGCTTCCTGTGTAGTATTAGAGAAGTAAAGAAAACTTTTAAATAGATTAGGCTGTGTTCACACCTATGCTGGAAGCTCCATCAAGAGTCTCTATTGCAAATTCCATCAAATTTGAATGCAGGGCAATTTTTTCCAGTAAAATGACAGACATTACAGGACCCTGACTGATCCAATTAAAGTCAAATGGGTCCATTAAGTTCCCTAGGTGTCAATCCTGTGATTGATTATGTACCGCTGTAATTTTTGTATTGCTATAATGGAAAGGAAAAATGAAAATGAGAACGTCAGTATGAACAGATGGGAGTTCATGAGTGAACATATTGTTGCAGAAGGCATTTTTTATTGTATTTTTTTGTTGTTGGTATAGCACCTCTCACCATTTTATTAAACCTTTCAGGACCAGGACAATTTGATGTTTTGATGCTTTTAATTTTGTTCCCTTGTCCTCCAGGTGCCATAACTTTTAATTTTTTCAGTTTACATAGCGATGATGGCTTGTTTTTTGCAAGATGATTTGTACTATTTAATAGCATTGTTTAATGTTCAAGTGGCAAGGTGTACTAGGAGTCTCAACATAGTAGGTTTGGGGGCCTTCAAAGCACAGGGAGAGTCCATTCCCTCTGTCTAACCGCTCATGTGCCAAGGTCACTATTGACCCCGGGATTGAAGGAGTTAATTGGCCAGGTACTGAGTTCTCTCCAAACTCTTATGTAACTCAGCTGACACCCGCTATGTATGGAGAAAGCTCAGCTTCTGAATGTGCTCTATATAGTCCTAAACGACTTGTGAAGTACAGGCGCTAGCCCTTTCATGTTTAATGTCTACTGTGTTTTGAATATAATTTTGGTTTATTACATTATGTCCTATATGATTGTAGGTTGTGGTAACTAATTCAATATATTAGTTTCAAATAATATTGGAAAAATTGTTTGAGAAACTCCTGGAAAATATACAATGATGCTACTAGTGTCATTTAACAAACAAGGGCTGCTAGTTCTATGGTCTAAGTCTATAATAACACAGAATATAACAAGATGGCAGTACTGGAAAAGATGTCAATACGACTTCTCCTGTCTGATCTCATACTGTAAATACTGAGGTCTTTCTGATTCTTTCAGGTAACATTACGGGAACTCAGTAGAGTATCAGAAAAAGCCAATTCAGCAGATGAGATGTTAATCGAGAAACTAGTCATGGGCAGTAGGCAGAGGGTAATTGAACAGGTCTAGAGCTAAGATACAAAGCACAGAGGTATAAGCCGGGCTAGGATACATACGCAATCATTAGAGATGAGCACATTTATTAAAAATTAAATTCGGTTGGTTCGCCGAATTTTCCAAAAAGATTTGATTTGATAAGAATTTATTGTTTGGCAAATCACATTAAAAAACAGCCTTATCCTGGCTGCATAGAGACTGTATAGTGGTGTAGAACACTGTGCCTTGTAGTAGCATGCATAGGGAGTAAGTTGTAGTAGTGAAACAATACTGTGAGTCAGTATGACACGCAGATGACAGGCGTCGCTCTTAGAATCACGGCACACTTCACACTTCAAGTGTGAACTCGGCTATACAGGACAATGTTAGTGTCAAGAAGACGTGCACTCCTTTTACAAGGTCGTCAGCTGATTCTACATAGATGTCTACAAAACCTGTTCTATTATATCGCTTATACAAGTAGAGCCCCCCGACAGAGTTTAAAGGTTGTCAGCAGTAAGTTTATGTTGACGTCACTGATTATTTTGCCCTTCCTCTGATCCGTCAGAACAATAACCCCCAAAAAAGGGAACCTGTTTGTTTGATCATCTGCCTTCACTCAGTCAGCATTTGGTCAGTAATCCATCAGTATTGCTAAAGCCAAACAAAACAGGAGTGGATCCAAAACAGAGATGACAAGTGAATTGAATCTTTGCATGTCTTCTTTGTTTTGTACCCTCTCCTGCTTTTGGATAACAAATTCTAATCCAAGTCTGATGCAAAATAGGGACCATCTCATACAGGCCTTACAGCTGCTACATAGACAGGATCCGTTGTGCATCTCATTTTTTCTTCTGTCTGACAGATCAGAAGAAGGTTCAAATAAACTATGTCAACCAGACAAAAAATGTAAAATAGTTGCCCAGTCGTGAAGTAAGGAGGGTGGGAACAGCATAAGAAGTCCACAGAGTGGCCCAATGACAAAGTAGTGAGGTGACAGCAGCATGAGGAAACCACAGAGTGGTGAAGTGGCAGCAGCATAAGGAGATCACAAAGTGTCACGATGACATAGTGTTGAGGTGGCAGCATCATGAGGAGACCACAGAGTGGTGAAGTGGCAGCAGCAAGAGAAGACCACAGAGTGGCCTAGTGACATAGCGTTGAGGTAACAGCAACATGAGGAGACCACAAAGTAGTGATGTGGCAGCAGCATGATGAGACCACAAAGTGGCCCAGTGACATAGCGTTGAGGTAGCAGCAACATGAGGAAACCACAGAGTAGTGATATGGCAGCAGCATGAGGAGACCACAAAGTGGCCCAGTAAAATAGTGTTGAGGTAGCATCAGCATGAGGAGACCACAGAGTGGTAAAGTGGCAGCAACATGAGGAGACCACAGAGTGGCCCAGTGACATAGTGTTTAAGTGGCAGCAGCATGAGGACACCACAAAGTTGCCCATTGAACTAGTGTTGAGGCAGCAGCAGCATGAGGAGACCACAGAGTAATGATGTGGCAGCAGCATGAGGAGACCACAAAGAGGCCCAGTGACATAGTGGGAAGGTGGCAAAAGCATGAGGAGACCACAGAGTGGGGATATGGCAGCAGCATAAGGAGTCCACAGAAGAAGTGATCTGGCAGGAGCAGGAGGCTTACAGAGTGTCCCAGTGACATAGTGGAGACATGGCAGCAGCAGGAGGAGACCACAGAGTGGTGATGATGTGGCAGCAACATGACTCCACAGAGTAATGATGTGGCAGCAGCATGAGATGACATAAAAGTGGCCCAGTGACATAGTGTTGAAGTGGCAGCAGCATGAATAAACCACAAAGTGGCCCAGTGACATAGTGTTTAAACAGCAGCATCATGAGGAGACCACAAAGTAGTGATGTGGCAGCAGTATGAGGAGACCACAGAGTGGTGAAGTGGCTCAGCGTGTGGAGACCACAAAGTGGCCCAGTAAAATAGTGTTGAGGTAGCAGCAGCATGCAGAGACCATACAGTACTGATGTGGCAGCAAAATGAAGAGACAAAAGAGTGGCCCAGTGACATAGTGTTGAAGTGGCAGCAGCAGAGTAATAATATGGCAGCAGCATGAGGAGTCCACATAGTAGTGATGTGGCAGCAGCATGAGGAGACCACAGAGTGCTGAAGTGGCCGTAGCATGTGGAGACCACAAAGTGGCCCAGTGACATAGTGTTGAGGTAGCAGCAGCATGTGGAGACCATACAGTATTGATGTGGCAGCAGCAGCAGCATGAAGAGACCAAAGAGTGGCCCAGTGACATAGTGGTGAGGTGACAGCAGCAGAGTGGTAATGTGGTAGCAGCATGAGGAGTCCACAGAGTAGTAATGTTGCAGCAGAATGAGGAGACCACAGAGTGGTGAAGTGACAGCAGCATGAGGAGACCACAAAGTGGCCCAGTGACATACTGTAGTTTTGAAGTGGCAGCAGCATAAGGAAACCAAAAAGTGGCCCAGTGACAGTGTTGAGGCAGCAGCAGCATGAGAAGACCACAGAGTAATGATGTGGTAGCAGCATGAGGAGACCACAAAGTGGCCCAGTGACATAATGATGAGGAAGCAGCAGCAGCATGCAGAGACCATAGAGTATTGATGTGGCAGCAGCAGAATGAGGAGACCACAGAGTGGCCCAGTGACATAGTAGGGTGGTGGCAGCAGCAGAGTGGTGTTGAGGCAGCAGCATGAGGAGAACACAGTGTGTGATGTGGCAGCAGCATGAGGAGACCACAGAGTGGTGAAGTGGCAGCAGCATGTGGAGACCACAAAGTGGCCCAGTAAAATAGTGTTGAGGTAGCAGCAGCATGGGTAGACTATATAGTATTGCCTTGGCAGCAACATGAAGAGACCAAAGAGTGGCCCAGTGATACAGTGTTGAGGTGGCAGCAGCAGAGTGGTAATATGGCAGCAGCATGAGGAGTCCACATTGTAGTGATGTGGCAGCAGCATGAGGAGACTACAGAGTGCTGATGTGGCAGCAGCATGAGGAGACTACAGAGTGCTGATGTGGCAGCAGCATGTGGAGACCACAAAATGGCCCAGTGACATAGTGTTGAGGTAGCAGCAGCATGCAGAGACCATACAGTATTGATGTGGCAGCAGGAGCAGCATGAAGAGACCTAAGAGTGGCCCAGTGACATAGTGGTGAGGTGGCAGCAGCAGAGTAGTAATGTGGCAGCGGCATGAGGAGTCCACAGAGTAGTAATGTTGCAGCAGAATGAGGAGACCACAGAGTGGTGAAGTGACAGCAGCATGAGGAGACCACAAAGTGGCCCAGTGACATACTGTAGTTTTGAAGTGGCAGCAGCATAAGGAAACCAAAAAGTGGCCCAGTGACAGTGTTGAGGCAGCAGCAGCATGAGAAGACCACAGAGTAATGATGTGGTAGCAGCATGAGGAGACCACAAAGTGGCCCAGTGACATAATGATGAGGAAGCAGCAGCAGCATGCAGAGACCATAGAGTATTGATGTGGCAGCAGCAGAATGAGGAGACCACAGAGTGGCCCAGTGACATAGTATGGTGGTGGCAGCAGCAGAGTGGTGTTGAGGCAGCAGCATGAGGAGAACACAGTGTGTGATGTGGCAGCAGCATGAGGAGACCACAGAGTGGTGAAGTGGCAGCAGCATGTGGAGACCACAAAGTGGCCCAGTAAAATAGTGTTGAGGTAGCAGCAGCATGGGTAGACTATATAGTATTGCCTTGGCAGCAACATGAAGAGACCAAAGAGTGGCCCAGTGACATAGTGTTGAGGTGGCAGCAGCAGAGTGGTAATATGGCAGCAGCATGAGGAGTCCACATTGTAGTGATGTGGCAGCAGCATGAGGAGACTACAGAGTGCTGATGTGGCAGCAGCATGAGGAGACTACAGAGTGCTGATGTGGCAGCAGCATGTGGAGACCACAAAATGGCCCAGTGACATAGTGTTGAGGTAGCAGCAGCATGCAGAGACCATACAGTATTGATGTGGCAGCAGGAGCAGCATGAAGAGACCCAAGAGTGGCCCAGTGACATAGTGGTGAGGTGGCAGCAGCAGAGTAGTAATGTGGCAGCGGCATGAGGAGTCCACAGAGTAGTAATGTTGCAGCAGAATGAGGAGACCACAGAGTGGTGAAGTGGCAGCAGCATGAGGAGAGCACAAAGTAGCCCAGTGACATAGTTTCGAAGTGGCAGCAGCATGTGGAACCAAAAAGTGGCCCAGTGACATAGTGTTGAGGCAGAAGCAGCATGAGAAGACCACAGAGTAGTGATGTGGTAGCAGCATGAGGAGACCACAAAGTGGCCCAGCGACATAGTGTTGAGGTAGCAGCAGCAGCATGCGGAGACTATAGAGTAGTGATATGGCAGCAGCAGAATGAGGAGACCACAGAGTGGCCCAGTGACATAGTAGGGTGGTGGCAGCAGCAGAGTGGTTATGAGGCAGCAGCATGAGGAGACCACAGAGTGGTGATGTGGCAGCAGCATGAGAAGACCACAAAGTGGCACAGTGACATAGTGTTGATGTGGCAGCAGCAGGATTAAACACAAAGTGGCCTAGCAACATAGTGTTAAGACAGCAACAGCATGAAAAGACCACAGAATGGTGTGGTGGCAGCAGCATGAGGAAACCACAAAGTGGCCCAGTGATCTAGTGTTGAGGCAACAGCAGCATGAGGAGACTACAGAGTAGGGATGTGGCAGCAGCATAAAGAGACCACAGAGTGGCCCAGTGACATAGTGGTTATGTGACATCAGCATGAGGAGATCACAGAGTGGTGATGTGGCATCAGCATGAGGAGACCACAGAGTGGTGATATGGAAGCAGCATAAGTCCACAAAGTAGTGATCTGGCAGAAGCATGTGGAGATCACAGAGTGTTGAAGTGACAGCAGCATTTGGAGACCACAGAGTGGCCCAGTGACATAGTGGGGAGGTAGCAGCAGCAGGAGAAGATCACAGAGTGGTGATAATATGGCAGCAGCATGAGTCCACAGAGTAGTGATGTGGCAGCAGCATGAGATGACCACAAAGTGGCCCAGTGACATAGTGTTGAAGTGGCAGCAGCATGAATAAACCACAAAGTGGCCCAGTGACATAGTGCTTAAACAGCAGCAGCATGAGGAGACCACAAAGTAGTGATGTGGCAGCAGCAAGAGGAGACCACAGAGTGGTGAAATGGCAGCAGCATGTGAAGTCCAGAAAGTGGCCCAGTGACATAGTGTTGCAGTAGCAGCAGCAGCATGCGGAGAACATACAATATTGATGTGGCAGCAGCAGCAGCATGAAGAGACCAAAGAGTGGTCCAGTGACATAGTGTTGAGGTGGCAGCAGCAGAGTGGTAATGTGGCAGCAGCATGAGGAGTCCACAGAGTGGTGATGTGGCAGCAGCATGAGTTCGCAGAGTAGTGATGTTGCAGCAGAATGAGGTGACCACAGACTGGTGAAGTGGAAGCAGCATGAGGAGACCACAGAGTGGCCCAGTGACATAGTGTTGAGGTAGCAGCAGTATGAGATGACCTCAGGGCGGGGAAGTGGCAGCAGCATGAGGAGACCACAGAGCGGGGAAGTGGCAGCAGCATGAGGAAACTAAAAATTGGCCCAGTGACATAGTGTTGAGGTGGCAGCAGCATTAGAAGACCACAGAGTGGCCCAGTGACATAGTGGGAAGATGGAAGCAGCAGAGTAGTGATGTGGAGACAACGTGAGGAGACCACAGAGTGGTGATGTGGCAGCAGCATGAGGAGACCACAGAGTAGTGATGTGGCAGCAGCATTAGGAGTACACAGAGTAGTGATGTGGCAGAAGCATGAGGAGACCATAGAGTAGTGAAATGGCAGCAGCATGATGAGACCACAAAGTGGCCTATTGATATAGTGTTGAAGTGGAAGTAGCATAAGGAGAGCACAGCATGGCCCAGTGACATAGTGTTGAGGTAGCAGCAGCATCAGGAGACCACAGAGCAGGGAAGTGGCAGCAGCATAAGAAGACCACAGAGCGAGGAACTGGCAGCAGCATATGGAGACTAAAAAGTGGCCCAGTGACATAGTGTTGAGGTGGCAGCAGCATCAGAAGACCACAGAGTAGTGCTGTTGTGGCAGCATGAGGAGACCTCAGAGTGGTGAAGTGGCAGCAGTATGAGGAGAACATAGAGTAGTGATATGGCAGAAGCAGCATGAGGAGACCACAGAGTTGCCTAGTGACATAGTGGGGTGGTTGCAGAAGCAGAGTAGTGATGTGGCAGCAGCATGAGGAGACCACAGAGTTGTGATGTGGCAACAGCATGAAGAGGCCACAGAGTGGTGATGTGGCAACAGCATGAAGAGTTTACAGAGTAGTGATGTGGCAGCAGCATAAGAAGACCACAAAGTGGCCCAGTGACATAGGGTTGAGGCATCAGCAGTATGCAGAGGCCATAGAGTAGTCATGTGGAAGCAGGACCATGAGGAGACCACAGAGTTGGCCAGTGACATAGTGTGGAGGTGGTAGCAGTATGAGGAGACCACAGAGTGGTAATGTGGCAGCAGCATGAAGAGACCACAGAGTGGTGATGGGGCAGCAGCATGAGGAGTCCATAGAGTAGTGGTGTGGCAACAGCATGAGGAGACCACAGAGTGGTGAAGTGGCAGCAGCATGAGGAGACCACAGAGTGTCCCAGCAACATAGTGTTAAAGTGGCAGCAGCATAAGGAAACCACAAAGTGGTCCAGTGACATAATGTTGGGGCAGCAGCAGAATGAGGAGACCACAGAGTGGTTATGTGGAGACAGCATGAGGAGACCACAGAGTGGTTATGTGGAGACAGCATGAGGAGACCACAGAGTGGTGATGTGGAAACATCATAAGGAGACCACAGAGTGGTGATATGGCAGCAGCATGTGTAGTCCACAGAGTACTGATGTGGCAGCAGAACAAGGAGACCACAGAGTGGTGAAGTGGCAGCAACATGAGGAGATCACAAAGTGGCCCATTGACATAGTGTTGAAGTGGCAGCAGCATGAGTAGACCACAGCGTGGCCCAGTGACATAGTGGGGATGTGACAGCAGCATGAAAAGTCCACAGAGTAGTGATGTGGTATCAGCATGAGGAGACCTCAGATTGGTAAAGTGGCAGCAGCATGAGGCAAACACAAAGTGGCCCAGAGACATAGTGTTGAAGTAGCAATTTTGGCGGGATAAACGAGAGACAAGGCGCTCATAGGGTAGTATTGTTTGGTAAAACGTTTTAGAGAGAGTGCTGTATCAGTAGTTGTACTCACCTTCTGGTGCTATGCTTATATAAGCACAGCACTTGCAAAGGCGGGAGGAATAGGGGTACAATCCGGATGAGGTGTGCTGCCGGTATCTTTCTCAATCCTAGGAGTTGCCAGTACTCCAAAGGAGTGATGTAGAATACTGTGAAAGGGCTGTGTACTGGCTTGTACACACTATGATACCTTTTGGCGCAAAACCACAATAGCAAATGTCGTCTTTTAAGAGATATTTATTTGTTCAGATGACAACGCGTTTCGGAGTGACAATACTCCTTTGTCAAGTCTAAAAGAAACAGTGGTGGTCCCAGGGGATAAAGCATAAAGGGAAAGATAAAAGACTGTAGGTGCATATGTAAGGTTCATGATGATAATAAGTCAATAGATATAGAATAAAAAATGGGAGGTAAAATATATATATATATATATATATACATATATACACACATATACATACGCATATACAAGTGTACATACACACAATACACGAAATAGACTTATGTAAAAGCTGAACTTAAAATGAGACTTATATAGAAAAGCTGAAATTAAAATTAATATGGCCGCATTAGTGCAGGATGAGCAAATAAAATGGTAATGTTGTAAAACATGGTTATAAATATAAATATGGATACAAGTGTCATGGGATTCGTTAATACATGTAATCATGTTACTGCCCTAGTTGTCGATTGTACTGGTCGAAAATGACACTCGTAGGTAAAAAATGACAAAAATGAAAGTGGGCCTGATATGCCGCCAGTGTTAGCAAACAGTGTTAGCCCGGATGGGGACTCTTAGGTAGGGAACCATATGTGCATGTATACAGGACTAGAAACAACCAAATACGTATAAATGTATGCACATATCCACAAAAAACTGTTGGAGGATAGAGTGTTAATGATGATTATTGATGTAATGATGATGATGAGGGGAAACACATGGGGAGAGGCGATTACCTTTAGGACCGGGTATACACGGTTGGCAGGGCTGGTCCAGTTGCTAAAGTTAAGAATGGAAGAGAAGACATTATTTCCTATGGGCTATGATGCTGGATTTAATGGCTAAAGGTTGAGTGGAAAAGTTGAACCAGTATAAACCAAAATAAACCCATAGTGTTAATTTGATGGGTGGGGCAGTGCATTACCTGGTGCCGGGTCCTGTCTGTGTATAGCGCGGCTTGCCACGTGTATGTGAGCGCGCGCTTTTTAGAGCTGAACAGAGGGGAGGGGGTGTGGCAGATTGCCGGCTGTTCATTGGAGGAAGTGAGAGGACGGGGGTGGGGCTAATCGCGGGGGGCGGGGCTAATCGCGGTCAGTTGCGACGGGCTCTGTCTGTGTCCGCGATGTCAGTGCATTCTGTATATCCTCTGTTATTGTAGCGGGGCACCGCCAGCTGTAATCAAATGGTATCGGGGAGGGAAGCGCTAGGGGTAGATGAAGGGAAGTCAGCAGTGTATCATTGGACTAAGTCGCAGAATGACTGGGATGAAATAAAGTGGGTTGAGGAGACTACCTGGGAATATGGCTGTGAAAGTGGGTGACAATGATGATAATAGTGAAAGTGACAATGATGATGATAGTGATGGTGATTATCAAATTGATGGTCAGATAATAGAAATGAACCGATGATCATTATTATAGGATGATATTAGTGATAAGTGAGTGATGGTAATGATGAAGATGAAACAGATAATGGGAAAGAATTGATGATGATAATTATTACATGATGGTATTAGTAATGATGGGGAAGTGATGTGTATTATAAAATGATGATGATGACAAGGGGGTGTTTCTATATAATTATATATATATACATACATACATATATTTCACATGCATACACCCACATACACACATACATACACACACATATATATATATATATATATATACACACACACACACATATATACACACACACATACACACACACATACACAAAAATATGTGTGCATGTGGATATCAATGCAAACTAATTTGGTTAATGATGTTTTGGAAATGTAAGTTTTGGGAGAGGGGGGGTTTTTGTATTTTTAGAAACAGTTACTTTCAAGCGATTCGTTAAGGCCATAGGGCTCTATTGTCTGTAATTTAAATATCCAGAACATTTCTTTCCTTCTTAGTTTTTGATACCGGTTGGTGCAGGTGGTGGGGATTTGTTCTATTGGTGTTATTAAGAGGTCCACAGGATTTTTATTATGGCAGTTGAGAAAATGTCGCGAGACTCCATGTTTTATGAAGCCGTTTGTGATATTCCACCGGTGTTTATTTATTCTCTCTCTCAGGGTCATGGTGGTGCGGCCTATGTATTGTAATCCGCAGGTGCATTCGAGCAGGTAGATGACGTAGGTAGATGAGCAATTTAGGAAATTTTCAATTTTGAATTGTTCTCCGGTGACACTACTAACAAAACTGGTGACCCGGGAGGAGATGTTGTTGCAGCATTTGCATCGGCGGTGTCCGCATTTGAAGCTTCCGAGGACTTGAGGGAACATGGTTACGGTAGGTTGTGTATGTGTCTTTTGGGACCGTAATCGACTGGGAGCGATGAGATTCTTGAGGGTTTGTGCCCTTCTGAAAGTTATTTGTGGTTTAGACTGGATATGTATTTTTAAAAACGGATCTGCTTGTAGGATGGGCCAGTGTTTTGAAAGGATATTGCGCAAAACATTATGGTTGCTGTTGAATGTGGTGGTGAAGGAGGTATGGTGTTTTTTGGTGGTTTTTGAGCTGACCTCTTCCGTTTTTGAGGACAAGCAGTTTTCTTGGGTGTATCCTTGTGTACGCTTGAGGGCTGCCTTGATGACTCCACTGGGGTACCCTTTGTTTAGGAATCTTTTTTCGATGACTTGGCTTTGTTGTTTGAAATCTTCATCGTTGGTGCAATTTCTACGGATGCGTTTAAACTGACTAAATGGTACGTTGTTCTTCCATTTTTTATGGTGTGCGCTCTGGTAGTCTAAGTAGCTATTTCCGTCAACTTTTTTGAAAAAGGTTTTGGTTTCTATATGGTTATTCCTGGAGGAAAGGACTAAGTCTAAGTATTCTACGTATATTTTGGAGTAATTTGCTGTGAAGGTAAGGTTGAAATCATTATTGTTCAAATGGGTAATGAATTTTTTGAGATCTTCTATACTTCCGTCCCAAATGAATAGTAGATCGTCAATATAACGTTTGTAGAAAATTAATTTGTGTTGCCATGATTGCTCATTGTGGATAAATTGCTCCTCAAAGACCCCCATATATAAATTTGCGTTGCTTGGCGCAAAACGCGTCCCCATTGCGGTACCTTTTATCTGCCTGTATATTCTGTCCTCAAAGGTGAAGATGTTATGATTGAGTATAAACTCTATGGCTTCCAGTATAAAAAGGCTTTGTTTGTGTGGCAGGCTCTCATCTCGCTGTAACACCTGCCGTATGGCATTGATTCCTGTTGTGTGTGGAATGTTAGAGTATAAGGCTGAAACGTCTAGTGTGGCCCAAATGTAGGAGTCCTTCCATTCGATGTCCTTGAGGAGGGTGATTAGACTGGCTGAATCTTTTAGATATGATGGTAATTGTATGACATATTTTTGGAGCAGAATGTCGATATAGTGGGATAGATTGCACGTCAGAGAGGAAATTCCGGAAATAATTGGTCTTCCTGGTGGGTTGGTAATAGATTTATGGATTTTTGGTAGGTGATAGAATAATGCTAGATTGGGATGGTCTATTGTGATGTAATCTTTTTCTTTTTTGGATAGTATTTTTTCTGCTTCGGCTGTTTTCAAGAGAGCTGTTAGTTTTTTGGCATCTACATTTAGTGGATTTTCTGTTAGAGTTAGATAATACTCCTTGTCACTCAAAATATTGTATGCTTCAGTCAGGTAGCACTTTCTATCCTGGATCACGATGCCCCCCCCCTTGTCGGCATTCCTGATGACCAGCGACTTATTGGCCATAAGGTTTTTTAGGGCAGTTTTTTCTTCTTTATTAAGGTTGTTCGGGATTTTTAGGCCTCTATTTATGGTCCTGAGATCTTTTGTGACCAGGGCGGAGAATGCTTCTATTTGGCTTCCCCTGTGGTGTGTGGGGTTGAACGTGGATTTAGGTTTTAACCCAGTGTTGATGGCTTCCGGACTCACATCGGACTGTGAGATTCCATTGTCTGTTGTTACCTGCTGTGGAGTCTTCGGTCTCGAAGTTTGGATTTCGAAATGTCTGGTTAAGGTCAGTTTACGGATGTAGGTGTTGAGGTCCACGAATAGTTCAAATTCGTCGAATTTACTGGTGGGGCAGAACGATAGGCCTTTCTGTAGTAGGCTAGTTTCCGCCTTAGTAAGTGCGTGTGACGAGAGATTAAATATTCTCACTAATGTGTCCTCTTGTTCCTCTTTGGGCTTACCTTGTGTGTCTCTGTTTTTGGGGACGTTGGTGTTCTTGTTCCATCTTGTTTTTCCTCCTCGTCGTCCACGTCTGAGCTTATGTGTCTTTTGGTTCCCCTGGTGGGGGCAGGATGGAAGTAGTCTGTGATCACCATGGTCCCTGATGGTTGCCGTAGGGCATAAGTTGCTTCCGGGGTCAGGGCCCCGGGTAAGGGTAAAAAAGATTGGTGACTGATGAGTTCGGGGATGTCCTGGTCGCTGGTATTATGGATGGTGATGAGAGAGTCTTCAAACAAGACAGACAGATTTTTGTCACTCGGCTCGTGTTGTGTGTCAAGTGTTTGAGTGACATGCGCAAATTCCTCAGTGTTGGTGTCTGGTGGTACCTGTGTTGGGGGTAGTTGACGGAATATGGTTGGGGAGAGAGAGAGATGATTAGTAGATGATTGGTTCGTTTCTAATGGGGGGGACTTTGGGTGGTGGTTTTTTAGAGTGAACCATTGGTTGGTAGATGATACCGACTTTTGGGGTTTTGGGCCAATAGGTATTGGGTCAACATTGGTGACAGTCATCGGGGTTGGACTGGGTTTATTGTTGGGTAGGTGGGTGCCAGAGCTGGAGTTGTAGGGCTGGTTGGGCATGTGGGACACCTTATGAGGTTTATTTTGGGGTTTCCATCTGTTGCTGTTGATGAATGTGTTCCTTTGGTGGTATTTTTTGGGGGCGGTGGTGTTGTGGTGGTTTGAACGTGTATGTTTATGTGTGGGATTCGGTGGGTGTCTGTCGGGTTGGGATGTCCTAGGGGAGTCAGTTGGTATTTGGCGAAGACGTGTGGGGGACCACGCTTTGTTGTGTGCCGACATGGTAGGGGGGTGCAAGGTGGGTTGGTGCTCGTCTTGCAGATTGGATTTCTCTTGGTTATCTGGTTTATTGAGCCAAAATTTAATGTTGTCTGTGCGGAAATCAATTCTATCTCTATTTAATTTGGAGGATTTAGTTTCAATTACTTCTTTTTCATGTTGGAGGACCCTTGCGGTGATTGATCTGTCATACTTGATAAAATCATTATGTGTTGCATACTGGGCTAGGTGGGCCACTTTCTCGTCTATTTTTGTTTTTAGGGTGTCGCATAGTTTTTTGCGTTTGTATATATATATGTATGTATGTATATATATATAATTATATAGAAACACCCCCTTGTCATCATCATCATTTTATAATACACATCACTTCCCCATCATTACTAATACCATCATGTAATAATTATCATCATCAATTCTTTCCCATTATCTGTTTCATCTTCATCATTACCATCACTCACTTATCACTAATATCATCCTATAATAATGATCATCGGTTCATTTCTATTATCTGACCATCAATTTGATAATCACCATCACTATCATCATCATTGTCACTTTCACTATTATCATCATTGTCACCCACTTTCACAGCCATATTCCCAGGTAGTCTCCTCAACCCACTTTATTTCATCCCAGTCATTCTGCGACTTAGTCCAATGATACACTGCTGACTTCCCTTCATCTACCCCTAGCGCTTCCCTCCCCGATACCATTTGATTACAGCTGGCGGTGCCCCGCTACAATAACAGAGGATATACAGAATGCACTGACATCGCGGACACAGACAGAGCCCGTCGCAACTGACCGCGATTAGCCCCGCCCCCCGCGATTAGCCCCGCCCCCGTCCTCTCACTTCCTCCAATGAACAGCCGGCAATCTGCCACACCCCCTCCCCTCTGTTCAGCTCTAAAAAGCGCGCGCTCACATACACGTGGCAAGCCGCGCTATACACAGACAGGACCCGGCACCAGGTAATGCACTGCCCCACCCATCAAATTAACACTATGGGTTTATTTTGGTTTATACTGGTTCAACTTTTCCACTCAACCTTTAGCCATTAAATCCAGCATCATAGCCCATAGGAAATAATGTCTTCTCTTCCATTCTTAACTTTAGCAACTGGACCAGCCCTGCCAACCGTGTATACCCGGTCCTAAAGGTAATCGCCTCTCCCCATGTGTTTCCCCTCATCATCATCATTACATCAATAATCATCATTAACACTCTATCCTCCAACAGTTTTTTGTGGATATGTGCATACATTTATACGTATTTGGTTGTTTCTAGTCCTGTATACATGCACATATGGTTCCCTACCTAAGAGTCCCCATCCGGGCTAACACTGTTTGCTAACACTGGCGGCATATCAGGCCCACTTTCATTTTTGTCATTTTTTACCTACGAGTGTCATTTTCGACCAGTACAATCGACAACTAGGGCAGTAACATGATTACATGTATTAACGAATCCCATGACACTTGTATCCATATTTATATTTATAACCATGTTTTACAACATTACCATTTTATTTGCTCATCCTGCACTAATGCGGCCATATTAATTTTAATTTCAGCTTTTCTATATAAGTCTCATTTTAAGTTCAGCTTTTACATAAGTCTATTTCGTGTATTGTGTGTATGTACACTTGTATATGCGTATGTATATGTGTGTATATATGTATGTATGTATATATATATATATGTATATATATATATATATATATATATTTTACCTCCCATTTTTTATTCTATATCTATTGACTTATTATCATCATGAACCTTACATATGCACCTACAGTCTTTTATCTTTCCCTTTATGCTTTATCCCCTGGGACCACCACTGTTTCTTTTAGACTTGACAAAGGAGTATTGTCACTCCGAAACGCGTTGTCATCTGAACAAATAAATATCTCTTAAAAGACGACATTTGCTATTGTGGTTTTGCGCCAAAAGGTATCATAGTGTGTACAAGCCAGTACACAGCCCTTTCACAGTATAGTGTTGAAGTGGCAGCAGCATGAAGAGACCACAGAGTAGCCAAGTGACATAATGGGGATTTGGAAGTAGCATAAGGAGACCATAAAGTGGTAATGTGGCAGAAGCATGAGGAGACCACAGAATGGTGATCTGGTAGCAGCATGAGGAGTCCACAGATTGGTGATTTGGCAGCAGCATGATGAGTCCATAGAATAGTGTTGTTACAGCAGCCTAAGGAGACCACAGTGTCGTGACATAGCAGCATCATGAGGAGACCACAGAGTGGCCCAGTGACATAGTGCGAAGTTGGCTGTTCATAACTCAATAGCGCCCTCTATTGGTTTTCATAGTCTTATGACAGCTGAAAAACAAGGCAGATTCTGCTCATTTGCATTTCCCATATGCCCATGTTTATGCAAATCCATATTGGAGTCAGTAGGTGATAATGACCTCCCAGAAAAAGGTGTCAAGACAGCATTGTATGTGGCAGACAATAGATGTCTAACCCCTCGCCTCTATTCAAGCTTGGCTTCTCCATTTTTACATAGATAGCCTCCTTCACACCTCGTTTGTACCAATCGTCCTCCTTATCCAAAATACGTACTTGACTGTCTTCAAAGGTGTGACCTGTTTCATTTAGATGTAAGTACACGGCTGAATCTTGACCAGAGGTTTTGGCTCTTCTATGCTGAGCCATACGCCGAAGTAGTTGTTGTTTTGTTTCGCCGATATACAGTTCTGAGCATTCCTCATTGCACTGGACTGCGTACACAATGTTGTCCATCTTGTGTTGAGGCGTTGGGTCTTTTGGGTGAACCAGTTGTTGCCTCAGTGTGTTGCTGGGTTCAAAGCAGACAGGGATGTGATGTTTATTAAAAATCCTTTTGAGTTTCTCAGACACCCCAGCTGCATATGGGATAACCATAGTCTGTCATGCTTCTCGCCCTCACTGGTAGTGTTCTTTCTACTCCTTCCTTCTGTTTTGACAAAGGCCCAATCTGTATACCCACAAGTTTTAAGTGCCCCTCTGAGGTGTTTGAATTCCTTCGCCTTGGCCTCTGTGCTGGTGGGTATTTTCTCTGCCCGGTGGTGTAGAGTCTGGATGACTCCCAGTTTGTGGTCTAGAGGATGGTGGGAATCAAATAGCAGGTACTAGTCTGTGTGTGTTGGTTTTCGATAGACCTCTATTCCCAGCTTCCTTCCCTCTTCCACTGTTATAAGACAGTCCAGAAACGCCAGTTCGTTGTTCTGCATATCTTCCCGCGTGAAATTGATGTTATGATCCACTGAGTTAATGTGGTCGGTGAAAGCCTGTAACTCTTGTTTATGAATTTTAACCCAAGTGTCATCCACATATCTGAACCAATGACTCAGTGTAATTCCCTTGAAAGTGGTTAGGGCTTTCCTTTCTACTTCCTCCATATACAGGTTCGCTACAATAGGTGAGACTGGCGATTCCCATAGCACAGCCATGTTTTTGCTTGTAGAACTTGTCCTTATACTTGAAGTAGGTGGTACTCAGACAAAGGTCCAGTAAGGCAGACACTTGGTCTGGGCTAAGTTCTGTTCTGCAGCCTAAGGTGTTGTCTCGTAGCAACTGTTTCCTGACTGTTTCAATTGCCTCTGTAGTGGGTATGCAGGTGAAGAGGGATGTAACATCATAGGAGACCGTTTTTTCTTCTGTGCCCAATACCAAGTTCTGGATTTTGGTGGTGAAATCCTGAGAGTTCTGTATGTGATGTTGTGTGTTTCCAACCAAGGGTGCTAGGATTCTGGCTAAGTATTTTGCCACATTGTAGGTTACAGAGTTGATGCTGCTGACAATTGGCCTGAGAGGGGTCCCATCCTTATGTATCTTAGGAAGTCCATAAATACATGGAGGAGCTTCCCCAGGGTAGAGGCGATGATACATGGCCCGATCAATGATTTTGTCCTATTCTAGAAGTTGTAGTAGTTCTATAACCTTCTTCTTGTAGCCACTGTTTGGGTCTCGTCTTAGGGCCTCATTTGTGTTGTTATCATCCAGGAGTGTGGTCACCTTGGCTTCGTAGTCAGATGTATTAAGTACAACCGTGCATCTTCCTTTATCCGCAGACAGGATGGTAATGTTTGTGTCTTTCTTCAGGGATGTAACCGCCTTCCTTTCTTCTCTAGTCAAGTTTGAAGGAGGTGGTTTGGCACTGGCCAGAGCTGCAGACACTTTAAGGCAAAGTTGTTCAGCCTCACTTGTGGTACTTTGTTTCTGTGGATTGAGGCTTCAGTGGCTGAAATAATATCAACTATTGGTATGGTTCTTGGTGTGATTGTGAAATTCAACCCTTCAGCAAGGACATCCATCTCAGGCTAGGTGAGAACCCGGTCTGAAAGATTCTGCACCCATTTCTCTTTGTTTTGCGCTGTGATTGTTTCCTCCTTTTGCCTCCATGTCAGTTCCTCACTGGTATGGCTGTTTGCAGTTCGGGATAACAAAATGCAGAACTTGTTCTTCTGCCTCTCCTTGCTCATAGTGTGCTGAGCTAGCTGTGCATATACTGTGAAATCTGCTACTTTCCTCCACGTTTCAGTGGATAGCTGCAAAGTCAGGTCCTCTTCCAGCTGACTGATAGTTTGTTTCAAGGCGTCAACTGTAAAAAGGGGCCGGTCGTACCGTTCATTTAGTAGTTGCTTCTGGGCTTTTTGTAGAATCATCTTAGCTCTGTGACCCTTCACTGTGGAGTCCAAATGGATGCTGCATGGTACCAGCCCCTGTTTTCGGCATCTGAGGTTGAAACACAGGTGGTTTCTATAGTCTGCCAGTTTTCTTGCTGTCTTTTCATATTCTCGTACAAGTTTAAGGGTTTTCCCCCAAAATGTGTTGCAATATGTCTGTGAAGGTTCTCATTTATCCAGGTCATGGTATATCTGTAAAGAATAAATCAAGTCAACTGGACTTACTGTAGATTTTTTTAAACGTTTCTCTCGTTCTTCCAACGAGCTTTCTCAATTCTGAGAACAAAGGGAACCGATCCCAGGAAGACCTATTGTCTCTGGTAACCAGAGTCTATGTGAAAGTATTAGTGACTATGTGGAACAGGTCATCTCCCCATTTGTCAAAACCTTACCCTCATACCTTAGGGATACTAAGGATACTGTCGTCAGGTTGCAGGAAATCCAGGTAAATTCACACACATTAATAGCCAGTCTCGACGTTGAGGCACTGTATACGAGCATTCAACATGACTTGGGCATACAAGCAATACAACACTATCTGAATTCGAAGGGAACACAGTACCACGAGCACAATATTTTTGTTATTTCACTCTTAAAGTTTTTGTTGGAGCACAATTATTTTATGTTTAATGGTAAATATTATTTACAGGTCACTGGCACCGCTATGGGCACGATTTGTGCACCAAGTTTTGCAAATTTATTTTTAGGGTGGTGGGAAGATCGTATAGTTTTCACGGACACAATGGAAAGATACACGCAGCACATATTATTTTGGGGTCGTTATATTGACGATATTTTAATTTTTTGGGATGCCACGGAAGCACAATTTCATGAGTTTGTATGCCAACTGAATGATAATCAAGTAGGCATGAGATTTACAGCCGAAATACATGAGAATACATTGAATTTCCTGGATCTCAAAATAAATCTGCAACCTGACGGCAGAATCCAAACTGAAATATATCGCAAAGTAACATCAACAAATAATTTGTTGCACTGGCAAAGTTTCCATCCTGACCCGCTCAAGAAAGGAATCCCGGTGGGGCAGTATCTTAGAGCCAGGCGGAACTGCTCCACTGAGGAAGCGTTCCAAAAAGAGTGTAGTACCTTGTACTCACGATTCTATGAGAGGGGATACTCTAAGAAATGCCTACATCGAGCTTACAACAGGGCCAGGAGGACAGAAAGACTTGACCTCCTAACAGATAAAAAAACAAAAGAGGGAGAGAAAACTATACGATGTATAGGAACATACGATACAGAACACAGGGCCGTACAACAAATTCTAAAACGACATTGGCATATACTGCAGGCTGATGTAGACCTGCAACAAGTGATACCGAAATATCCAGCGATAACATTCAGAAGGGGACAGAACCTGAAAGAAAAGCTAGTCCACAGCCACTACCAACCCCATGGAACGGGTAAAAAAACTACTTGGTTGTCCCACAATGGATCTTACCCTTGTGGGGATTGTACTTTCTGCAGTTTGATGAAAGTTACTAAAACATTTATAAATCCAGTAGACGGGAAAAGCTATGAAATCAGGGACTATATCAACTGCAAGACTAAGGGAGTAGTTTATGTCATCAAATGCGAATGCCCAAAATTATATGTTGGGAAGACTATTCAAGAGCTGAGAAGGCGAATATCGAAACACCTGAGTAGCATTAATACAGGAGAGGACACCAGCCTGGCCAGACACATGAGAGAGAAGCATAAGGATCGCAACACAGATATAAAAGTCTGGGGAGTGATGAAGGTCAAATCAGGTCCACGGAAAGGGGATATAGACAAAAACTCCAACAAGAAGAAACCAAATGGATTTACCTGTTAAACAGCCTATCCCCTAATGGCCTCAATGAGGGGTTCACGTACTCGTCCTTCCTGTAGATGTCACCTTCACCTAAGAATAAAAGAAACAAAAACAATATAAGAAATTATTATGTAAATAAATTGACGATGCAACATTGTGAATAAATAGAGTAACCTCTTTGCGGAAAGACCTGAGGAAAAAAAATATATTTTCTGTCAAAAGGGGAAAAAGAAAGGGGAAAGAAAAGTGAAATAGAATAAGGATAACTCCACTGAAGAAGATGGCAACTCCAGGAAAACTCCATTGATGTATTAGATAAATTCAGTTTTATTGAAGAAGATGGCAACATTGTGAAAATGCTAGAAATTTATCCAATAGCCAATATACAAAGGGCGGAATATATGAATTATGACCAGGCAATAGGGGATAAATTGTGGGAAATAAATGTAAGGAGATTTAAAATAATGAAAGGGCAATAAAGGAGTTAGGTATAAGGCAATCTAGGATGGTAAGAAGATGTACGCCACGAATAAGTGGATCCCAATTCGCCCCCAAAAAGTCATCACTAATAATGTGTGGATAAATCTAGAGATATATAGTGATGTCAATCGCAAGTAGAATGAGTAAGGAAAATAGCTTGAAAACCCTTCCCCCCCCCCCCCTTAAGTCTGCACATATAAAAGTATTAAAGCCCAGCTGAATATATAATAATATATGGAGCTAAATGGAGAAGCTAGTGGGGATATATATCAAGCTGTGATTGGGGGATACCTGCTGAGTAATGGTGACGATTGCTGAAGGATATAGAGGCAAAGTCTAATAGAAAACAATAATGTAAAGCAATAAGATGACACATTACAAAGTAATAGAAAGCGGGTAATCGAAAGTAATGAATCCGGACGTGGATGTCACCTGAAAAGCAGGAGGATTGGAGCATAGGAGTCGCAATGTCGCTGGAATCTAAGTCCGAGGGCATGCGCAGTGATGAAGTGTAGGATCCGTAATCGGAGGGACTGTGAACTAAGTCTGTGAACATGCGCAGTAACATGCCTAACGGAGAGAGCTCGGGCTTATCTGACATGCGCGGCACCAGATGATGACGCGCACCAATTAGAAAGAGAGGGACAGAGGGCGACTGACGCGAAGGGGCGTGGCCAGCACGTCACAGAATCGAGCCCCATGATACACCCAATCAGGATTCCAGTAGGGGTATCCACCACGCCCCCAAATGAAACGTAGTGACAATACGTCACAAACGAAGGTCATAAAAGCCAGCACTGAGGGTAACACGCTTAGACACTGCCCTAACCCCTGAAGACGCCGTGGTACGGCGAAACATGTCGGGGGGCAGCGTGTAAACTCTGCTTTTAAACAGTCAATCACTGTGGCCCACTGATATAGGAACAAAGAAAAACACAGTGCCGATACAATACAGGCAGGCGCGCAGCCTGTTACGGCAGCAGTGTGTTAGAACCTACTAGTAGGCATATTTAGTCAGATGATTATACTGACAACATGCCCTAAGTGATAATTAAAGGCCAGTGATACTGGGAATTTTAAATCACTATTTGTCACGTATATAAGTTTTAGTAAGAATAATCATTAAAAGTTAAGTCTTAGGATCTTGGTAGGTGCAGGATTAATAGGTGTCATGTAGTCCTAAAGGACATAAGTGGTAATAAATTGTTGTAACACACCGTATCCTCGCACTTAAAGGGAAAGCTCAGAAATTGTAGTTCTCAATTCTGAGTGACTGTGCAAGAATTCTCTGGGAATAAATATGTAACTGAATCAACATCTGGTAATTATACCCAGCATGGGGTCAGAGGTCATAATACCCAGCATGGGGTCAAAGGTGTTGATTCCATTATCCTAATTGGAGTCAGTAGGTGATAATGACCTCCCAGAAAAAGGTGTCAAGACAGCATTGTATGTGTCAGACAATAGATGTCTAATCCCCCTATAGAAAGGTTATTAAATATTATGTTAGGACAATAGGAAAAAATGTTGTCGCCCTAATGCTATTGATCTAGGTGTGCAGGTCCACCCAAGCCTTCCAACAGATCCAAAATAACTTTGAGGTTTGCTGGTTCTCAGTCAGATGAGAGCTGGTTTGGAATATCTCATAGTGCACAAGGCTGCCATTGTAAGGTATGCTGACTAAGCCTGTCATCTATCTCATGGATAGATTGATGGCTTGCACATACCTGGCTTTTGGCATATAGCCTTTGTGTGGTTGTCTATTGTATGTTGTACATAATAGTAGTCTAAGACGCATCCAGCTATCTTCTTAATGCTATTTCCAAACCATTTCGATGGGGTTTCCATCAATTTCTAACCTTTTTTTTTTTATGAACCAGACACCCTCTTCTTTTCTGAGCAGGGGGTGCCTGGTTGTCTCCCATTGACTTCCATTATACTCGGGTGCTCGACCAAGCACACGAATATAGCAATGTGTTCGGGCCAAACACCCGAATGCTTTGGTTCTCGCTCATCACTAGTATCCACATTACGGGCGTCACCATGTGTGGTTTTACTGAACTGGCCTTATAAAAGCATAGGATTCTATGGTGACTAAGTCCACTTCAGTAGAACCACAGAAGATTCGAAAGTTGAGGAGGTAGTACTGTGCGTGAAGCGGGACTGGTAAGGAAACTATAGGTATAGTAGTTACATTTCTGCTATGATGGCTTCTGGATACTTATTGTACATTTGGACATACTACCTTACATAAAGGAGAAGCTGTCTACCGACAGGTAGAATTAACAATAACATACATGACTGACTAGTTTCAATGTGGAATGTACACAATGCAAAATTTCATTATGCAGAGCTTTGTCAAATGTGTAACACTGCTTGCAACACGAATGACTTAAGTACATGATTTTTATTATATTTATAACCTTTCCTTTCAGAAAGTGACTTACAGCAGGTGGGCAATCCTCAAACTGTGAAACTAATTAGAAACAAATATTATACATGTTTCAGTGGAAGCTCATCACATCATGCACGGCTGTTTCACTAAGCATGCAAATTTAATTTCTGTTTCTATGTATTGTAGTTGAAAATTATTAAGGGAGGCTTTAAAAATTTGTACAATTCAACAATTCTCAATTCATGTTTACAAGGAGTTTAATATTGATGGCCTAAGGATAGGTCATCAATAGAGATGAGCAATATTCTCAAAAATTATATTCAGCCGGTTAGCAGAATTTTCAGAAAGGTTTCAATTCGATCCAAATTTATTTGCGGAGAATCGGGTTAAAAAACAGCTATTTCCTGGTTGCAGAGAGAGTCTGTATAGTGGTGTAGAACACGGTGCCTTGCAGTAACATGCATAGGGAGTCTGCTGTGGTAGTGAAACAATAAGTCAGTATAACACGCACATGACAGGCACTGACCAAATAACTTAAGTGTGAACTTATAGGTTGATGTTAGCGGCAGGTGCAAGATCCTACTGTTGCGTGAAAGAGCACACTCCTTTTACACCGTCATCAGCTGTTTCCACATAGATGTCTACAGAACCTGTTCTACTAAACGGTAATACCAGTAGAGCCCCCCTGACAGAGTGAAGAGGGTGTCAGCAGTAATTTGTGTTGAAGTCACTGATGATTTTGCCCTTCCTCTGATGGGTCAGAACAATAACCCACAAAAAACGGATCCTGTATGTGGAGGATGCCTTCACTCGGTCAGCATTTGCTCAATAATCCATCAGTATTGCTAATGTCCCCCCAAAAAACAGGAGTGGATTTTAAAAAGAGATGACACGTGAATGGAATATTTTCATGTCTTCTGTGTTTTGTACCCACTCCTGCTTTAGACTACTAAATCATAAGCCAATTTGGATGGGACCACACAGGCCTTACAGCTGCTACACAGGTAGGATCCGTTGTGTGTCTCATTTTTCCTTCCTTCTGAAAGATCAGAAGAAGGGTCAAATAAATGATGAAGTCAACCTTGCCAAAAAGGCAAAATAGTGGCCCAGTCATGGAGTGGGGAGTGTGGGATAACAGCTTGAGAAGTCAACAGAGTGGCCAAATGACATAGTGTTGAGGTAGCAGCAGCACAACAAGACCTCAGAGTCGCTCAGTGACATAGTGGGGAGGTGGCAGCAGCAGCATAAGGAGACCACAGATTGGCCCATTTACATAGTATTGAGGTGGCAGCAGTATTAGGAAGGCACAGAATGGCCCAGTGACATATTGTTGAGGTTAGCAGCAGCATGAGGAGGCCACAGACTGGCAAGGTGACATAGCGTGGAGGTGGCAGCTGCATGAGGAGACCACAGAGTGGCCCATAGACAGAGTTGTGAGTTAGCAGCAGCATCAGGAGACCACAGAGTGGCAAGGTGACATAGTGTGGAGGTGGCAGCAGCAACATGAGGAGGCTACAGAGTGACCCAGTGACATAGTGTTGATTTAGCAGAAGCAAGTGGAGACCACAGAGTGGCAAGGAGACATAGTGTGGAGGTGGCAGCAGCAGTAGCACGAGGAGGCCACAGAGTGTTCTAGTGACATAGTGTTGAGTTAGCAGCAGCATGAGGATGCCACAGAGTGGCAAGGTGACATAGTGTGGAGGTGGCAGCAGCCACAGCGCGAGGAGCCACGGTTCTCCCAGGTCACTTTATGGTGACGCTGCATATGTTGACGCAGGGCTGTGGTGCCAACATTGGCACCCTGGCCATGCTTCACCTTTTGCCCACAGAATCAGCAAATGGCCATGTTCACCTCCTCCAACAGTTTTACAAAAAACTGTCACACCACGAGTTGGTGATTTTACCCCCAACACTCCTCACTGACTGACTGCTACTTCCGCTGCCTCCGTGAACCGCTTCACCACAAATTTCTGGCCAGGTAGGCTCCTGTGAAGCGGGTGGTCTATCCCGGGCACGTTTGGCTCCCGAACTCTTACTGCTGCCACCCTGCTGACTCCCGAACATGCTAGCGACTTGCTGGCTCCGCTGCTGCCTCACGAGCAAACTGCCACCCTCTTCTCTCGATGATGATGAAGACCCTTCATCACCCGGCTCCTAATTGCGATCTACTACATCATTATCAAGCACTGTCTGCATGTCACTGATGTTCTCCTCAACAGTCTCTGAGCCTGACCGCTCACAACACGAGCTCCTATGCCACTCTCCTTATCACTCCTTACCCACCTCCCAGAGGAAGAGGCGGATGTCTCCTTCAGATCTTGGCTGGGCAGTAGCTGCTGACTGTCCTCTAGTAGCTTATCCTCGCTATATAGTGAAGCTGAGCCCACAGCATATAATATTTCTTTGGCTGAGAGAACAAAAAAAGTCAGAGGCAGGTTGAAGACAGGTGAGGCCACAGGGCCTGCTCCCGGGGCATGCCAACTAAGGGTTGTGTCTGATGAACCCACAAACTCTTGGCTGGGGGTGTCTGATGTCACTTAGGATAAGGTGGATGATCGAGTCAACCATTCAAGAACCACTGGGTTGGTGGTCAAGACACGACTGCTAGCTGACACTGCGAGCTCAGGCCTCTGGAAGTGACCCCTGCTTCCACGCCCCCTCACTCTTCTGCGACCTGTGCCTGCGCCGGAAACATTTAGGCCTCTGTCCATCTCCTGTGCAGGGCCTGTCACTTCTCTGTCTGACATATTGTTAGATCAAATAAGTAAATAAAAAGGAAATTAATACACCCCAAAAAAGACTGAAATTTTCTCACTTTACCACACAATGGCTAATAAGCCCTATTTTTTCCCACTTATACATGCCAAAAAGGCTTTAGAACATATAATTGCACCGCTGAACGGCAAAAAAATCTTTTTTTTGCCACTAATACACGCCAAAAAAGGTTTTAGAACATAACTGTACCACTGAACGGCAAATTTTGCTACTAATACACACCAAAAAGGGTGTTATTTTCTCACTTCACCACACAACAGCTAATAAGCCCTTTTTTGCCACTAATACAAGCCAAAAAAGGTTTTAGAACATATAACTTCCCCACTGAATGGTAAATAATACTTTGTTTTGCTGCTAATACATGCCAAAAAAGCTTTAGAACATATCGCTGCACAGCTGAACGACAAATAAGACTTTTTTTGCCACTAATACATGCCAAAAAGGGCTGTAATTTTGTCACTTCACCACACAACGGCAAATAATACTTTTTTTTGCCACTACTACACGCCAAAAAAGGCTTTAGAACATATTACTGCACAGCACAAATACTAATAAGACATGGGAACATTTCCTAGTAATACACCCTGTTAATGGCTGTATCACATAGCACTTGCATCCCAATAAAAAGAACTGTTTGCTGGAATTACAGATGTATCATCTATTGGAAACCTGAAAGCAGCAGTATAATGGAAATTTGGATCCCCAGTCAGTACAGCAAGGTGTAATAATATTGTTTATATTACCCAGGCTGTAATCTCCCCTATTGGACCCTGTTCTGTTTCAATACTGTGGAATAATTCCTCCCTATCCTTTCCCTACACGTCTAATGCTCTTTCCCTGAACTTCTATTCAGCAAAATATAAGTTTTCAAGTCTTTCCTAGCACTTTCCCTAGTCCCTGCACTAAGTACACTGGAAAATGGCTGAATCCAATATGGTTGAGGCTATTTATAGGGCTGTGACATCAGTTGCTGTTACTGCGGCAGGCTGGACCACCATATTAAAGCCACGGTTCTCCCAGGCCACTTTATGGTGACGCTGCATATGTTGATGCAGGGCTGTGGTGCCAACATTGACTCCCGGGCCACACTTTACCTTCTGCCCACATATTCTACATATGGCCACGTTAACCTTCTCTGGCAGCTTAATAAAAAACTGCCACACCGCCAAGTAGGTGATTTTACCCCAACACTCAACACTGACTGACTGCTACCGCGGCTGCCTCCGTGAACCCATGCACCACTACTTCCTGGGCAGGTGGTCTCCATCGGGCATGTTTGGCTCCCGACCTTCCACTGCTGCCACCCTGTTGACTCCCAGCCATCCTACCACCTTGCTCCTGATGATGATGAAACCCCTTCTGCACCCAGCTCCCAAGTGCAATCGGCTTCATCATCATCGAGTAGTTTCTGCACATCACTGATGTTCTCCTCAATGGTCTCTGGGTCAGGAGCCTGACCGCTCGCAACACCAGCTCCCACGCCACTCTCATCACTACTTGCCCGCTTAATGGAGGAAGCAGCGGATGTCTCCTTCAGATCTTGCCTGGGCAGTAGATGCTTACTGTCCTCTAGTAGCTCGTCCTCACTGTATAGTGGAGCTGAGCCCACAGCATACATAACTTCTCTGGCTGAGGGAACAGAAAGGACAGAGGCAGGTTGAGGACAGTTGAGGGTACAGGGCCTGCTCCCGGGCCATGCCAACTAAGGGTTGTGTCTGACAAACCCACCGACTGTTGGCTGGGGGTGTCTGATGTCACTTGGGAGGAAGTGTATGACTGAGTTACCCAATCAAGAACTGCTGGGTTGCTGGTCAAGACAGGACCCCTAGATGACAACTTGAGCTCAGGCCTCTCGCTGCAACTCCTGCTGCCACTCACCCTTACTCTGCTGCGGCCTCTGCCTGCCCCAGAAACATTTAGGCCTCTTCCCCTCCTCTGTGCATAGCCTGGCACTTCTCTGTCTGACATACTTTTAGCTGAAATAAATAAATTAAAAGCAAATTAAAACACCCCTAAAAGCGATAAATATTTCTGTACTGAAATAGGCCAGTAAACGCTTTCAACACATATACAGTCATGTGAAAAAATTAGGACACCCTTTGAAAGCATGTGGTTTTTTGTAACATTTTTAATAAAAGGTTATTTCATCTCCGTTTCAACAATACAGAGAGATTAAAGTAATCCGACTAAACAAAGAAAACTGAAGAAAAGTCTTTTCAAGATCTTCTGTAAATGTCATTCTACAAAAATGCCTATTCTAACTGAGGAAAAAGATAGGACACCCTTGCCCCTAATAGCGAGTGTTACCTCCTTTGGCTGAAATAACTGCAGTGAGATGGTTCTTGTAGCCATCTACCAGTCTTCGACATCGGTCTGAGGAAATTTTACCCCACTCCTCAATGCAGAACTTTTTCAGCTGTGAGATGTTTGAGGGGTTTCTTGCACGTACAGCCCTTTTCAAGTCACCCCACAGCATCTCAATGGGATTCAAATCTGGACTTTGACTTGGCCATTCCAGGACTCTCCATTTCTTCTTTTTCAGCCAATCTTTGGTTGATTTACTAGTATGTTTTGGGTCATTGTCATGTTGCATGGTCCAGTTCCGCTTCAGCTTTAATTTTCTAACTGATGGTCTCACATGTTCTTCAAGCACCTTCTGATACACAGTAGAATTCATCGTGGATTCTATGATGGTGAGCTGACCAGGTCCTGCTGCAGCAAAGCAGCCCCAAACCATGACACTTCCACCTCCATGCTTCACAGTTGGTATGAGGTTCTTTTCTTGGAATGCTGTGTTTGGTTTACGCCAAACATGTCCTCTGCTGTTGTGTCCAAATAATTCAATTTTGGACTCATCTGTCCAAAGAACATTATTCCAGAAGTCCTGGTCTTTGTCAACTTTATCTCTGGCAAATGTCAGTCTGGCCTCGATGTTTCTCTTGGAAAGCAAAGGTTTCCTCCTTGCACACCTCCCATGCAAGTTAAACTTGTACAGTCTCTTTCTGATTGTAGAGGCATGTACTTCTACATCAACAGTAGCCAGAGCCTGCTGTAGTTCTCGAGATGACACTTTAGGGTTTTTGGAGACCTCTTTTAGCATCTTGCGGTCTGCTCTTGGGGTGAACTTGCTGGGGCGACCAGTCCTGGGCATGTTGGCAGTTGTTTTGAAAGCCCTCCACTTGTAGACTATCTTCCGGACAGTGGAATGGCTGATTTCAAAATCTTTTGAGATCTTTTTAAATCCCTTCCCAGACTCATAGGCTGCTACAATCTTTTTTCTGAAGTCCTCTGACAGCTCTTTTGCTCTCACCATGGTGCTCACTCTCACTTCAACAGTCAGGAGCACACCAAACTAAATGTCTGAGGTTTAAATAGGGCAAGCCTCATTCAACATGCAGAGTAACGATCTACTAATTATGAGCACCTGGTGTGATATACCTGTGTGAGATCTGAGCCAATTTAAGAGGGAATACATGTGAGGGTGTCCTATCTTTTTCCTCAGTTAGAATAGGCATTTTTGTAGAATGACATTTACAGAAGATCTTGAAAAGACTTTTCTTCAGTTTTCTTTGTTTAGTTGGATTACTTTAATCTCTCTGTATTGTTGAAACGGAGATGAAATAACCTTTTATTAAAAATGTTACAAAAAACCACATGCTTTCAATGGGTGTCCTAATTTTTTCACATGACTGTAACTGCAGAAGTGAACTGAGAATATATTTTTCTTTTTGTACTGAAATAGGCCACTAACGCTTTTGCCACAAATAAGCGCACCAGTGAATTGCGTATATTTTTTTCTTTCTATAATGAAATAGGCCACTAAATGCTTTCGCCACAAATAAGTGCACCAGTGAAGTGCGTATATGTTTTTCTTTCTGTACTGAAATAAGCCAGTAAACGCTTTCAACACATATAACTGCAGAAGTGAACTGAGAATATATTTTTCTTTCTGTACTGAAATAGGCCACTAAAAGCTTTTAGCAGAAATAAATGCATCATTGAATTGCTTATATTTTTTCCTTTTATTTTTTTCTTTCACAAATAAATGCAACAGTGAAGTGCCTATATGTTTTTCTTTCTGTACTGAAATAAGCCAGTAAATGCTTTCAACACATATAACTGCAGAAGTGAACTGAGAATATATTTTTCTTTCTGTACTGAAATAGGCCACTAAACACTTTTACCAAAAATAACTACACCAGTGAAGTGCGTATATATTTTTCTTTCTGTACTGAAATAGGCCAGTAAACGCTTTAGCAGAAATAAATGCATCATTGAATTGCGCATATTTTTTTCCTTTTTCTACTGATATAGAACACTGAACCCTTTCACCACATATAACTGCAGAAGTGAAATGCATATTTTTTTTTCTTTTTGTGCTGAAATAGGCCACTAAGCTCTTTCACAAATAAATGCAACAGTGAAGTGTGCATATTTTTTCCTTTTTGTACTGAAATAGGACACTGAAACCATTCACCACATATAACTTCAGAAGTGAAATGCGTATATATTTTTCCTTTTTTGTATTGAAATAGGCCACTAAACTCTTTACCAAATAAATGCAACAGTGAAGTGCATATATTTTTTCCCTTTTGTACTGAAATAGGACACTGAAAGCTTTCGCCACATATAAATGCAGAAGTGAAATGTATATATATTTTCCCTTTTTGTACTGAAATAGGACACTGAATTCTTTCACCACATATAACTGCAGAAGTGAAATGCGTATATATTTTTCCTTTTTTGTACTGAAATAGGCCACTAAACTCTTTCACAAATAAATGCAACATTGAAGTGTGTATATGTTTTTCCATTTTGTACTGAAATAGGACACTGAACCCTTTCACAACATATAACTGCAGAAGTGAAATGCGTATATATTTCTTTTTTTCCATAGATATAAGCCACTAAAGGCTTTTCAACATAGCACTTACACCCCAATAAGAACAGATTGCTAGAATACCATAGCTGTATAATGGCTATTTGGATCCCCAAATAATGTTTCCCTGCACTTGTAAATCGCAGTTTTTTTCACAATGAGGTTTTTCTAACACTGTCCCAAGCGATTTCAGACATCTCTCCCTGCACTAAGATGCTTACTGCTGGGATTGGAGCGTTCCTTCTATTACTATGTCTACACAGCTTACTGCTGGGGCTGGGGCGTTCCTTCTATTACTATGTCTGTACAGTTTACTGCTGGTGCTGGGGCTGGGGCTGGGAAGTTCCTTCTATTACTATGTATGTACAGCTTACTGCTGGGACTGGGACATTCATTTATTACTATGTCTGTACAGCTTACTGCTGGGACTGGGGCGTTCCTTCTATTACTCTGTCTGTGCAGCTTACTGCTGGGGCTGGGGCGTTCCTTCTATTACTATGTCTGTACAGCTTACTGCTTGGGCTGGGGCATTCATTTATTACTATGTCTGTACAGCTTACTGCTGGGACTGGGGCGTTCCTTCTCTTACTATGTCTGTACAGCTTACTGCTTGGACTGGAGCATTCCTTCTATTACTATGTCTGTACAGCTTACTGCTGGGGCTGGGGCGTTCCTTCGATTACTATGTATGTACAGCTTACTGCTGGGACTGGGGCATGCATTTATTACTATGTCTGTAAAGCTTACTGCTGGGGCTGGGGCGTTCCTTCTATTACTATGTATGTACAGCTTACTGCTGGGACTGGGGCATTCATATATTACTATGTCTGTACAGCTTACTGCTGGGACTGGGGCGTTCCTTCTATTACTATGTCTGTATAGCTTACTGCTGGGACTGGGGCGTTCCTTCTATTACTATGTCTGTACAGCTTACTGCTGGGACTGGGGCGTTCCTTCTATTACTATGTCTGTACAGCTTACTGCTGGGGCTGGGGCGTTCCTTCTATTACTATGTATGTACAGCTTACTGCTGGGACTGGGGCATTCCTTTATTACTATGTCTGTACAGCTTACTGCTGGGACTGGGGTGTTCCTTCTATTGCTATGTCTGTAAAGCTTACTGCTGGTACTGGGGCATTCATTTATAACTATGTCTGTACAGCTTACTGCTGGGACTGGGGCGTTCCTTCTATTACTATGTCTGTACAGCTTACTGCTGGGGCTGGGGCGTTCCTTCTATTACTATGTATGTACAGCTTACTGCTGGGACTGGGGCATTCATTTATTACTATGTCTGTACAGCTTACTGCTGGGACTGGGGCATTCCTTCTATTACTATGTCTGTACAGCTTACTGCTGGGACTCGGGCGTTCCTTCTATTACTTTGTCTGTACAGCTTACTGCTGGGACTGGGGCGTTCCTTCTATTACTATGTCTGTACAGCTTACTGCTGGGGCTGGGGCGTTCCTTCTATTACTATGTATTTACAGCTTACTGCTGGGACTGGGGCATTCCTTTATTACTATGTCTGTACAGCTTACTGCTAGGACTGGGAAGTTCCTTCTATTACTACAGTACAGACCAAAAGTTTGGACACACCTTCTCATTCAAAGAGTTTTCTTTATCTTCATGACTATGAAAATTGTAGATTCACACTGAAGGCATCAAAACTATAAATTAACACATGTGGAATTATATACATAACAAAAAAGTGTGAAACAACTGAAAATATGTCATATTCTCAGTTCTTCAAAGTAGCCACCTTTTGCTTTGATTACTGCTTTGCACACTCTTGGCATTCTGTTGATGAGCTTCAAGAGGTAGTCACCTGAAATGGTTTTCACTTCACAGGTGTGCCCTGTCAGGTATAATAAGTGGGATTTCTTGCTTATAAATGGGGTTGGGACCATCAGTTGCGTTGTGGAGAAGTTAGGTGGATACACAGCTGATAGTCCTACTGAATAGACTGTTAGAATTTGTATTATGGCAAGAAAAAAACAGCTAAGTAAAGAAAAACTAGTGGCCATCATTACTTTAAGAAATGAAGGTCAGTCAGTCTGAAAAATTGGGAAAACTTTGAAAGTGTCCCCAAGTGCAGTCACAAAAACCATCAAGCGCTACAAAGAAACTGGCTCACATGCGGACCACCCCAGGAAAGGAAGACCAAGAGTCACCTCTGCTGCAGAGGATAAGTTCATCCGAGTCACCAGCCTCAGAAATCGCAGGTTAACAGCAGCTCAGATTAGAGACCAGGTCAATGCCACACAGAGTTCTAGCAGCAGACACATCTCTAGAACCACTGTTAAGAGGAGACTGTGTGAATCAGGCCTTCATGGTAGAATATCTGCTAAGAAACCACTGCTAAGGACAGGCAACAAGCAGAAGAGACTTGTTTGGGCTAAAGAACACAAGGAATGGACATTAGACCAGTGGAAATCTGTGCTTTGGTCTGATGAGTCCAAATTTGAAATTTTTGGTTCCAACCACCGTGTCATTGTGCGACGCAGAAAAGGTGAACGGATGGACTCTACATGCCTGGTTCCCACCGTGAAGCATGGAGGAAGAGGTGTGATGGTGTGGGGGTGCTTTGCTGGTGACACTGTTGGGGATTTATTCAAAATTGAAGGCATACTGAACCAGCATGGCTACCACAGCATCTTGCAGCGGCATGCTATTCCATCCTGTTTGCGTTTAGTTGGACCATCATTTATTTTTCAACAGGACAATGACCAAAAACACACCTACAGGCCGTGTAAGGGCTATTTGACCATGAAGGAGAGTGATGGGGTGCTGCGCCAGATGACCTGGCCTCCACAGTCACCGGACCTGAACCCAATCGAGATGGTTTGGGGTGAGCTGGACCGCAGAGTGAGGCAAAAGGGCCAACAAGTGCTAAGCATCTCTGGGAACTCCTTCAAGACTGTTGGAAGACCATTTCAGGTGACTACCTCTTGAAGCTCATCAAGAGAATGCCAAGAGTGTGCAAAGCAGTAATCAAAGCAAAAGGGGGCTACTTTGAAGAACCTAGAATGTGACATATTTTCAGTTGTTTCACACTTTTTTGTTATGTATATAATTCCACATGTGTTAATTCATAGTTTTGATGCCTTCAGTGTGAATCTACAATTTTCATAGTCATGAAAATAAAGAAAACTCTTTGAATGAGAAGGTGTGTCCAAACGTTTGGTCTGTACTGTATGTCTGTACAGCTTACTGCTGGGACTCGGGCGATCCATCTATTACTATGTCTGTACATCTTACTCCTGGAACTGGGGCGTTCCTTCTATTGCTATGTCTGTACAGCTTACTGCTGGGACTAGGGCATTCTTTCTATTACTAAGTCTGTACGGCTTACTGCTGGGACTGGAGCGTTCCTTCAATTACTATGTCTACACAGCTTACTGCTGGGGCGTTCCTTCTATTACTATGTCTGTACAGCTTACTGCTGGGACTGAAGTGTTCCTTCTATTACTATGTCTGTAAAGCTTACTGCTGGGGCTGGGGCGTTCCTTTTATTACTATGTATGTTCAGCTTACTGCTGGGACTGGGGCATTAATTTATTACTATATCTGTACAGCTTATTGCTGGGACTGGGGAGTTCCTTCTATTACTATGTCTGTACAGCTTACTGCTGGGGCTGGGGCGTTCCTTCTATTACTATGTCTGTACAGCTTACTGCTGGGGGTGGAGCGTTCCTTCTATTACTATGTATGTACAGCTTACTGCTGGGACTGGGGCATTCCTTTATTACTATGTCTATACAGCTTACTGCTGGGACTGGGGCGTTTCTTCTATTGCTATGTCTGTAAAGCTTACTGCTGGTACTGGGGTATTCTTTCTATTACTATGTCAGTACAGCTTACTGCTGGGACAAGGGCGTTCTTTCTATTACTATGTCTGTACAGCTTACTGCTGGGACTGGAGCGTTCCTTCTATTACTATGTCTACACAGCTTACTGTTGGGACTGGGGCATTCCTTTATTACTATGTCTGTACAGCTTACTGCTGGGACTGGGAAGTTCCTTCTATTACTATGTCTGTACAGCTTGCTGCTGGGACTGGAGCGTTCCTTCTATTATTATGTCTACACAGCTTACTGCTGGGGCTGGGGCGTTCCTTCTATTACTTTGTCTGTACAGCTTACTGCTGGGACTGAAGCGTTCCTTCTATTACTATGTCTGTAAAGCTTACTGGTAGAACTGGGGCGTTCCTTCTATTACTACGTCTGTACAGCTTACTGCTGGGACTGGGGCGTTCCTTCTATTACTATGTCTGTACAGCTTACTGTTGGGACTGGGGCATTCCTTTATTACTATGTCTGTACAGCTTACTGCTGGGACTGGGAAGTTCCTTCTATTACTATGTCTGTACAGCTTACTGCTGGTACTGGGGCGTTCCTTCTATTACTATGTCTACACAGCTTACTGTTGGGACTGGGGCATTCCTTTATTACTATGTCTGTACAGCTTACTGCTGGGACTGGGAAGTTCCTTCTATTACTATGTCTGTACAGCTTGCTGCTGGGACTGGACCGTTCCTTCTATTATTATGTCTACACTGCTTACTGCTGGGGCTGGGGCGTTCCTTCTATTACTTTGTCTGTACAGCTTACTGCTGGGACTGAAGCGTTCCTTCTATTACTATGTCTGTAAAGCTTACTGGTAGAACTGGGGCGTTCCTTCTATTACTATGTCTGTACAGCTTACTGCTGGGACTGGGGCGTTCCTTCTATTACTATGTCTGTACAGCTTACTGATGGGACTGGGGCGTTCCTTCTATTACTATGTCTGTACAGCTTACTGCTGGGGCTGGGGCGTTCCTTCTATTACTATGTATGTACAGCTTACTGCTGGGACTGGGGCATTCCTTTATTACTATGTATGTACAGTTTACTGCTGGGACTGGGGCGTTCCTTCTATTGCTATGTCTGTAAAGCTTACTGCTCGTACTGGGGCATTCTTTCTATTACTATGTCTGTACAGCTCACTGCTGGGACAAGGGCGTTCTTTCTATTACTATGTCTGTACAGCTTACTGCTGGGACTGGAGCGTTCCTTCTATTACTATGGCTACACAGCTTACTGCTGGGACTAGTGCATTCCTTTATTACTATGTCTGTACAGCTTACTGCTGGGACTCGGGCGTTCCTTTTATTACTATGTCTGTACAGCTTACTGCTGGGACTGGGGCGTTCCTTCTATTGCTATGTCTGTAAAGCTTACTGCTGGTAATGGGGCATTCCTTCTATTACTATGTCTGTACAGCTTACTGCTGGGACTGGGGCGTTACTTCTATTACTATGTCTGTACAGCTTACTGCTGGGACTGGAGCGTTCCCTCTATTACTCTGTCTGTAAAGCTTACTCCTGGAGCGTTCCTTCTATTACTATGTCTGTACAGCTTACTGCTGGGACTGGGGCGTTACTTCTATTACTATGTCTGTACAGCTTACTGCTGGGACTGGAGCGTTCCCTCTATTACTCTGTCTGTAAAGCTTACTCCTGGAGCGTTCCTTCTATTACTATGTATGTACAGCTTACTGCTGGGACTGGAGCATTGCTTCTATTACTATGTCTGTACAGCAGTTTATGATAATGTCTGAGGGGCTCTTGTCTCTATGTGAAAACACAGGTGGGCGGGGATGTCATGTGACTGCTCCTCTGTAGATGCTTGCTGCAGTGCATGCTGGGACTTTTACTTTCACTTTGCAGCTGTTCTTCCCACACATCCGGTCTGAGGAGCTCCTCCAGGGAAGTGTGTCATGGTAAACAGGTTAGAAAAATGATACTGTATATAGCCAGTACATTTTGATTTAGATATTAATACTTCATAGTTTTGGCTATTGTCTGGGGCCCTTTGGAATTTTGATACTTAGGGTGGCCAACCCCTTTAATAGTATTACACATATATTATATATTGTAAATTTACAGTAAGAAACTGGCCCCGGACACTTTTTATAGTGTACTTTGGTGTACTACCAAGTAATTTCTTTGTCAGACCATATTAAAGTTCTGCAGGTTTTTTGTTTTATTTTTTTATCCTGGCTGTAATGACATGGATATGACACCTGTGTGTATATGGTAATGGTCTGGAAATTGATGAAGCTAAGGTTTTCCTTATTTTAAAGTGTATTTGAATAAAAAGTATTGAGTCCCAATATTGTTGTATGGTATAATTTTATTTCAACTTGCCAGACACATTTCCAAGAAATACTTATAAGTAATGCTGAAGTTGTTTCAACATGTAATATTTTGTGTATTCTTGGTGCTAATTAGTGTTGGGCGAGCATGCTCGGACGAAAACTGGTTCGGCTCGAGCATCGCAATGATCGGCACATCGTGGTATTCAGCCGAATACCAAGTGTGCTCGAGCGCTATCCTCGAGTCTCCTTCCTGCACGTTTGTTGGCTGCTACACAGGCAATAAACTTGCAGGTAGGTACTGCCATCCACTGTAATGCCATAGACATGTTGGCTGCTGGCATTACAGTGATTGGCTGGCCGGAACGCGTCATCGGGTGCTATATAGCACCCGATGACACGTGTTCGGCTCAGTACTAGTCAGGGAGAGCTAGAGAAGAAGAGAGAGATAGTGTAGGGATTGAAATACAAATATTTTAGTTTTTATACTTGTTATAGACCCAAAAGTCTTTTTAAGGACTATTTTGTGTGGCAGCAATATATAAATTTAGTGCAGCCTGCACTAAATTGCAAAAACTTGTTAGAGACCCAAAAGTCCTTTTAAGAACTATTGTGTGTGGCAGTAATATATATTTTTAGTGCAACTGCACTAAATTGCTAAAACTTGTTAGAGACCCAAAAGTCCTTTTAAGGACTATAGTTGTATCTTGCAGCAATATATATTTTTAGCGGAACCTGCGCTAAATAGCTTGCAATTGTTTGGCAGCTGCAGACAGCGATATTATCTGTGCTACATCTCCTGTCTAACGTGTGCGCAGCCTAAAAATATATGTGACATCCAGTGTACTTTTTCCATGGTGTCCGCCGCGGAAGTTACATTATCTGCGCTACATCTCCTGTATAACGTTTGCGTATCCAAAAAATCTGTGACATTCAGTCTAATTTTTTTGCTGCCGGTGGCAGCAACATCACCTGCGCTACATCTCCTATATAACATTTGCTCATCCTAAATATCAGTAACATTCATTCAGTGTAATTTTTTATTAGCCGGTGGTGACAGTGACATTACTTGCGCTACACCTACTGTTTAACATGTGCGCATCCTAAATATCAGTGACAATCATTCAGTGTAATATTTTTTTAGCCGGTGGTGACAGCGACATTAGTCTAGTCTCAGTTATACCTCCTGTATAACGTTTGTGCATCCTAAATATCCTAAATATCAGTGAGATTCATTCAGTGTCATTTTTTATTAGCTGGTGGTGACAGCAAGATTACTTGCGCTATACATCATGTATAACGTTTGTGCATCCTAAATATCATTGACATTCATTCAGTTGAATTTTTTATTAGCCGGTGGTGACAGCAACATTACTTGCGCTATACCTCCCGTTTAACGTGTGCGCATCCTAAAAATATCTGTGATATTCTGTGTACTTTATTCTTGCATACACTTACAAAACCTGCACTACTGTACGTTTGACATACTTGCAAGCATATATACTATTTAATATGCGCAAGGCGAGCAGTAAGTGGCCATGCAGCTGATGATGCACGCAGAGGCCGTGGCCCTGGGTGCAGTGAAACTGATCCTGCTGCCAGAGCACAAGAAACACTCTCATCCACGATACCCAGCTTCTTGTCCCAGTTTGAAGGGTGGCGCAGTACACCACTGTCGAAGTCAGACCAGTGCAACCAGGTGGTCTGTTGGATTGCAGCAGATAATGCTTCTAGTCGGTTAAGCACCACCCTTTCTTCCACAAAGTCCAGTCTCAGTAGCCAAGAGTCTGGTCAACAGAATCCTCACCCTGATACTCCTTTCACACACCATGGAGAGTCTTGGCAAACAAGTGATCCCACACTCAGATATTCCGAGGAGCTGCTTTCATCGCCATCCCTTAATTTGGGCCTCTCCCCAAGTCCTATTGAAGAGGGACATGTGGAGATCTTGTGCCCTTGATTCCTAAACTCTGGAACATCCACAGTCAGAAGAAGATGACGGTGGGGAACGGTAATTAGTGTCTCAAGAGGTTCATGATGAGGATGAAACACAGTTGTCAATAATTGAGGTTGTTGTTAGGTCAACAAGTCAGGAGGATGACCAGAGTACCGAAGTGAAAGAGGAGGTGGTGGACGATGAAGTCACTGACCCTACCTGGGAAGGTGGCAAGCCGAGCGAGGACAGCAGTTCAGAGGGGGAAGGATACGTGGCACCGCAACAGGCTGGAAGAGGCAGTGAGGTGGCAAAAGTGTGAAGGCGGGCCACAGCAAACAGACCTGCAACTGCTCCCCAGAGAACCCCCTTGCAGCAATCTTCCTTGCCAAGGGGTAGGTGTTTTGCAGTATGGCGCTTTTTTTAGGAAAGTGTAGACGATAAAAGAGATGTCATTGGCAACCTGTCCATACCAAAATGAGTAGGTGCGTGAAAACTAGCAACTTCACCACCACCAGCATGATCCACCACATGGTATCAAAGCACCCTAATAGGTGGTCCGAATGCCTGGGTCCACAACCAGTGTCTGCGGCTCACACCACTGCCTCATCTTCCCCTGTGTTACGTGCTGGCCAATCCCCTGTCCAAGACACAGGCCCGGATGATTCCCGCCATGCACCTGGACATGCACAAGCACCATCAGCTAGCACATCCACTTCTGTGTTCCAGCGCAGCGTACAGATGTCTATACCCCAGGCCTTTGAACAAAAGCTCAAATACCTATCCACCCACCCACAGACCATAGCACTAAATGCACACCTTTCCAAATTGCTGGCCTTGGAATTGTTGCCATTTAGGCTTGTGGACACTGAGGCTTTCCGTAGCCTGATGGGGGCGGCTGTCCCGTGGTACTCTGTCCCCAGCCGCCAATATTTTTCATGGTGTGCAGTCCCAGCCTTGCACCAGCATGTGTCTCACCCGTGCCAAGACCAACACAGTTATTTAGAAGGTCCACCTAATGACTGACATGGACAAGTGCTTTTGGCCAGGGATGCTACATTTCCCTGATGGCACACTGGGTGAATGTTGTGGAGGCCGGGAGAGAGTCGTACCCTGGGATTGCACAGGTGCTACCGATGCCAAGGTTTGCGGGCCCTACTTCCATCAGGGTTTCCGCCGCCACCTACGTTAGTGGCTGCAACCTTCCTTTCTCCTCCTCGCCTCCTCCTCCACTTCCACCTCTGAATTATCATCTTGCAGTACAATTCAGCCATCAGTCAGTAGCTGGAAGCAGTGTAGCACTACAGTGGGGAAGCAGCAACATGCCGTGCTTAAACTGATATGCTTAGTACTAATGGACGGTCGGGACGGTTTGTGAACACGATCGCGCAAACGCGATAAAATGTTTGCGAACTGCAAGTTTGCGGCGGGCCCCATTCACTTTAATGGCAGGCGAACCTGAAAAACCTTTTCAGCCACCAAATACTTAGTAGAAGTGTACAAATAGTCCCACAACATGGACAGTGACATACTAGAGATGGATCAATGACAAAAATTTCCAACAAAAAATATGTATCCTAATCAGGGGACATTTTTATGCATTTTAAAGGGAAATTCTCTTAAGAGTGCCCTGTTGGAGCTTAGAAAAATGTTATTTTAGGCCACAGGAGTACGGGCCTTAAAAATTAGGCATTCATCTGACATAAAAGAAATTCTGATTATGTGGCAATAACAACCCTCCTATAGTCCTAGTCATAAATGTCCTTAGGAATTGCTATGTTGAAATGTTGGAAGCTTTACACTAGTCAGTGCCTACTGCTTCTTTTGCTTCTAAGAAGGTAATCAAACAAACTATCCGTGTGCATCAGAGACAATAAACCAGTGATGCTCAAGCCCAACACTGAAACTCTCCTATGGTGCCGAGCTGTAATCGGAATTCAAGGTCAAGACTACCAAGCCTTGGTGGAACCAGTTGTTTTGGAAGACTATCCTTTAGTCCGAGCTGCAAGAAGCCTGGTAACCATCACTGAAGGTAAAGTGTCTATTCGTCTCCTCAACCTGAGTGATCACAATGTAATATTAGCCAAGTACCGTCCCATTGAACAGCTGATCCAAATCACCTTCCAAGACATTATCAGTGTGACTACTAATCTCAAGAAACCACACCCACCGGGCCAAAACTTAAACACCCCCTGGTGGAAAGAACTTCATGTGGGAGATGCTTTCACAAGAGGAACACCAGATAGAAGGCGTATTGCAAGTCATGAAAGAACATTACCATGCTTTCAGTAAACATTCTACAGACTATGGAGAAGTAGACATCATAAAACACTCCATCCCTACAGGTTCACACCCACCGATCAAGGTAAGGTATCGGCCTATACCACCTACTATGTACCAATCCGTCAAGCAAATGATTCAAGAGATGAAAGACTCAAACATCATTAAAGACAGCCATAGTCCATGGGCTGCACCATTTGTCCTAGTCTGGAAAAAAGACGGCAACATCAGATTCTGTGTGGACTACAGAAAAATCAACCAAATTACCCACAAAGATGCTTATCCTTTGCCATGCATAGAGGAATCCTTGACAGCTTTAGTATCTTCAGCCTACTTCTATACTCTAAATTTAACTAGTGGATACTGGCAAGTACCAATGGCACCAGAAGATCGTGAGAAGACTGCATTTACTACCCCTATGGACCTATTTGAGTTCAACTGCATGCCCTTTGGACTTTGCATTGCGCCTGGAACTTTTCAGAGACTCATGGAGCATTGTCTGGGCCACAAAAATTTTGAAACCGTCGTAGTGTACTTAGATAACGTCATCATTTACTCTAAATCTTATGAAGACCATTTGAAACATCTGGCCGAAGTTTTCAAGTTCTTATTAAGCATGGACTTAAAGTTAAACCGTCAAGGTGTCATCTACTGAAGCCAGAAGTTAAATACTTGGGGCATATCATCAGCTCTAAAGGTGTTAAACCGGATCCATAAAAGATAGCCGCAGTCCGTAATTGGACTACTCCCACTACGGTGAAGGAGGTAAGAATTTTCCTTAGCTTCGCAGGATATTACAGATATTTCATTCCTCACTTTGCCCAAATTGCAGAGCCAATCTTGGAACTTTTGAGAGGGCATCCTAAAAGATACCAGAAGACTCCCATACCAGTGGAATGGAACACTGAAAGAGAAATTGCCTTCCAGCTCCTGAAGAAGAAATTAACAGAACCACCAATCTTAGGTTATCCGGATTATCAACAGCCATTTCATCTTTACACAGATGCAAGTAAGAAAGGCCTGGGAGCTGTTTTGTCACAAGTACAAGAAGGTAAAGATAGAGTCATTTCCTACACTAGTAGATCTCTTAGAGGTAGTGAAAAGAACGACCAAAACTACAGTTCCTTCAAATTGGAATTCCTCGCACTCATGTGGGCTGTTACAGAAAAATTTAAAGACTACCTTGCCGCAACACCCTTCGTGGTCTTCACTGATAACAATCCACTAACACATCTTAACACCGCCAAGTTAGGAGCGTTGGAACAAAGATGGGCCTCACGCCTTGCTAACTATAATTTTACAGAAAAAGCAAACGAAAATGCAGATGCTTTATCCTGTCTGCCAACCAAGGAAGACCCTACTTCACAAGAAGACGTTTGGGAAGAAGTAGAAATGCCATCCCTCTACCACAACTTTGCCCATCAAGATAGGACACTTTGGCGTGCATAAAACAGAAGCCACCATCCGTAGAAGATTTTATTAGATCGGAATGAGAGGAGATATTGAGAAGTGGTGTCGAGTATGTTCCACCTGTGCTGTTGGAAAAGGTGAGAAATATGACCAAAGAGCTCCCTTACATTCCATTGTGAGCAAAACACCGTTGGAAATAGTCGCAATCGACCATGTGAAATTGGAACCAAGTAGCTCGGGTTATACCTATGCTATGACCATCATTAACCACTACACAAAATTTGTTGTAGCTGTGCCTGTAAAAGACTTAACCGCAAAAACAACTGCAGATGCTTTCTGAAAACATTTCTTGTTAGCATATGGAAGTCCAGAGAGAATCCTCACAGATCAGCGATCAGCCTTTGAATCACAACTCTTTAAAGAACTATGTACTTTTCACAATTGTCAAAAAATCAGGACCACAGCGTATCATCCCCAAAGGAATGGACTTTGTGAGAAGATGAACCAAACTCTTATTGAAATGTTAAGAGCAGTCCCACCTGCTACAAGAAATGATTGGCCTACTTTATTGCCTCAGCTGATGTATACCTACAACAACACTGTCCATTACTCTACTGCAGGGATGTCAAACTCGTGGCCCTCCAGCTGTTGCAAAACTACAACTCCCATCATGCCTGGGCATACTACAGCTATCAGGGAATGATGGGAGTTGTAGTTTTGCAACATCTGGAGGGCCATGAGTTTGACATCCATGCTCTACTGGGTATACCCCCAGTAGGATTACAGCCAATCTGCCAAGGCAGAACCACTCAAAATTGGTGATCGTGTCTGGTTAAAAAATAACCATAGAATCAGCAAACTTGATAGCAAATGGGAGAGAGAACTTTATACAATTTCTGCTATTTTAAATCCAGAAACTGACACATATAAGATTACCCAAGAGGATAAATCCCGTGTTGTACACAGGAATCGCCTAAAATTGTGCCTTAAAGAGGACACCTTAGTAGAAACTTCTCAAGAAGAAGCTGTTTCAGAGGAACTTCAACCCATTGAGCCAGAACTGGAAAAACCAACTGAGCCAGAGGGAACAATACAGTCCTTGGGAAAAACATTGCTAACTTCTGATCCTTTGCAATGGTTCTTTAACCCCATGGCTCAACATTCTTGTGCCTGCTAAACCTAAAATTTTAACCAGAAACTGAAGTTAAACAAAACATGCAATGCAATAGCTCACTGCAAACCAAATAAAGTACAAAATTGCATCATAATTTCAAATGCTATACTAATAAGTTAGAGATGCTTGGCAAATCGTTTTGAACAAAATTATTTGAGCCCGTCTGCCACACGTCAAGGCGATCTCTAGTTAGACGGGTTCCTAACACTAAATTTTACCTGTTATGTGCCATGACGGCTACCATATAATTCAGAAAGTGCAGGTTCCACATGCATGCTGGATCCGCCTGAATTTCTGTCATTTTTGGTGCCAAAATGGCCTCCATTATATCCACAGAAAGCAGTTACCAGCATGCATGCCGGGCCCACTCCACACCACTCCCGGCGCCACACGGCCACCAGGGACTGCAATGAGAGTCCACACACTATCTCTCTCCTGGTGCCATATGGCTTTAGTGAGTGAGGGGGAGCAGGCCAAGCTATATACTAACACTAATTAAAATCAGCCAATGGGGCAGACGAGCTGGTCAGGACTGCACGACTAAGGAGGCAGCCACACCTCCAGCACAAGCTGCAAAGAAAAAAGGGGGTCAGTCAGCACATCCCAAAGTGCAGGAGCACATTGCTATGGCTGAGAACAAAACTGTAAAAAAAAACATGCAATGCAACAGCTCACTGCAAACCAAATAAAGTACAAAATTGCATCATAATTGCAAATGCTATACTAATAAGTTAGAGATGCTTGGCAAATCGTTTTGTGCAAAATTATTTGTGCCCGTCTGCCACACGTCAAGGCGATCTCTAGTTAGACGGGTTCCTAACACTAAATTTTACCTGTTATGTGCCATGACGGCTACCATATAATTCAGAAAGTGCAGGTTCCACATGCATGCTGGATCCGCCTGAATTTCTGTCATTTTTGGTGCCAAAATGGCCTCCATTATATCCACGGAAAGCAGTTAACAGCATGCAGCAAGTATTTGGATAGGTTTTTGCAGCCCTATGTCAGAGACACGCCTTCATATCTTGGGGATACAACAGCAGTAGTAACATTATTGGAGAACATGCATTGCCGTCCAAATTGGATACTTGCTACATTGGACGTAAGTTCTTTGTATACAAGTATTAATCATAATCAGGGTATGCAAGCAGTATCCAAGATTTTATCACAGAAAGGCAATCTAGCAATGGAGCAACTCCAATTTATACTGGATGGGATCGGTTTTGTGCTGTGCCACATCTATTTCCAATTTGAGTCCAGTTACTACTTACAAATCACTGGCACCGCCATGGGTACCAGGTTCGCCCCAAGTTACGCCAATCTTTTTATGGCAGCATGGGAACAGGATACCATCATCCCAAAACTTGGGGCGGACCTGGTCCTATGGCAGCGCTATATTGATGACATTTTATTAATTTGGAGGGGGGTCACATATGGGATTATTACAGTTTATAATTGATATTAATATTAATGAGCTCAATATCAAGTTTACAGCCAATATTAATCCACACATGGTAGAGTTTCTGGATTTACGTATCGAAAAGAAACAGGAAACTTTTATCTGTAGCACATTCCAAAAAGATGTGGCTAAAAACAGTTTTATTCTCAGTTCAAGCTGCCATCTTCCAAGATGGCTCTTGAATGTCCCTTTTAGCCAGTTCAGGCGACTTAAAAGGAACTGCACTGAACAAGACCAATTTGAGCTGGAGGCGCAGTATATGAAAGCACAATTTTTAATGAAAGTATATCCGAATGAGCTATTGGAAGATTCAATACAAAAAGTGAGGCAACTAGATAGATCCTACTTTTTTAAAGCAAAGGAGGGTCTAAATAGTACCGAACAAGAGGACATGACAGCAAAAATAATTTTACCATTCAATAAGGATTATAGGATGGTAAATAAGATTGTCCAAAAACATTGGCACTTATTAAAAGATGATAAACTTTTGGGTTCTATTCTTCCAACCCACCCTCCAATAGTCTATACTAGAGCCCCTAATTTGGGACTCCAAGTGGCTCCTACAATAAGGAAAAAGCAAGTTAAATCAATAACAACCCCATGGTCTAACCTAAAAGGTTTTTTCAGATGCGGCTGCTGCCAAAATTGCAGACAAACACATTTTGAGAGAAATATAAAAGAAATAACATCGACCTCCAACAACTTCAAGTGGGAAATCAAGGAAATCCTGTCATGTAACAGCAAAGCGGTTATTTACGTTATTCAATGCCCATGCCCAAAGCAATATATAGGGCGTACCAAAAGGGTATTTAAAACTAGAATTGCTGAGCATATTAATAATATTAAAAAACAGTCAGAAATGCACCCTTTGTCCAAGCACTTCAAATTACATCATGAAGGCGATCCCAGTAAAATGAAATTTGTAGCAATACAATCAATAAAACAAGACTGGAGAGGAGGAGATTTTGTGGCTAAGATGTCCAGACAGGAGTCCAAGAAAATCTTCAAGTTTGGATCCCTGATGCCCTTGGGTCTAAACTCGGAGATGGAAATCTTTGGTTTCCTATAGGGAAGATGGGTTGGTATACATATGGAGTCGCTGCCGGGCCGTTTAGCGGCGCACCGACTCCATCTGCATCCTCCCCCTCTCCTCTCTATTTCATCAAAAGCCAGAAGCCCTAACAGTTTATTTATCTGTATTTTGTATATGTATTTTCGTATAACTATATATAATTTGTTTGTTGTCTTTTTTGACTTTTTTTTTTTTTTTATATAATCTTAATATATTTATGCTATATTTATATACAATTTTAATGTATTTATGACATATCACAATGTCGGTTTTAATTTATGATATATTATGGTCAAAAAGTTGATATTTTAAGTAGTATAGTGATTGAGAGTGGATCAGGATCCCACAGGTGAAAAATCAATCTGGGATAATGAGATCCGGAATCCACACCAGCTATTTTATTAAACCTACAATGGTATAAAAGGACACAACCAACATGTCTTCATTCAGCATTTCACATCTACTGAGGAAGGAACATAGTTCCGAAACGCGTCTAGTGTGGACAAAGACCTGGCTACTGGTGCGTTTTTTTTATAAATGTGCAAGAAATGAACTCTTTTCAATTATTGGAAGAAGTCCTATACCCCTTTTAAAGATTTTATCTGCTGATCACTAATAAGGTGGTCTAAATCTATGTGGATATATCTAACTTTGCCGAACAGTACTAAGCAAACTCTGCTATAACAACTTCTGTTAATCCGACGGGCTCAAACAACTACGAACTCAGCTGCATCAGCTTCCGCTAACCCGACGGCTCCAAGCGCCTACGTCATCAACCAGCAAATTACCATCTAGCTGGCCACGTGGGACGCTGTGAGAACAGGTCGGAAGCTTGCTCTGTAAGAAAAAAGTAAGTGGAGCGCCATTGATTGGAAGCGGTGCAAGTACTACTGCTGAACGGCACCTGAGAACAGAGCTTTCGTTGCAGGAGTTTGCAGTAAGGACACCTTCTGAACCTTATGGTTCCAACAAGCTGGTAAATCGGCATATAATTCTATTGACAGTTGAGTGGTACAATTGAATGATTCTTGCAGTTACACCCTAGTCATAAGGTCTCATTTATTTTGGAGTACTCCAGCTATTTAGGTTTTGTGCGCGAGCTCCGCACTTTATATACCTATTTAATGTATTTATGCTGACATGTCGACACTAAGTTGGTTTTTGTTTTATTAAGTGTATTAATAAATTTGTATGCAAAAATACTGTGAGCCAGCCTATACTATTATCATTTCTGATATTTATTTGTGCCCAGGGAACGGACTCATACCCTGTGAGCCTCCTGAGATGTTTATTTTTGTTTTTCTCATCATTATGGACTATTTTGGTTGCCGGTATAACAGTAGTATTCGAAGAAAATAATGTTTTACCCCATTTGATGCATTTCGTTGTTGCCTGAGATATGCTTGCCTAACCCGTTTTATTCATAGGTACAAGAAGTACAAGAATGAAAGTTATGGCATTATTTCCTTATGCATGCATGCTTCTCCTTTTTATATCTTTCAGGATGATACAACATCGAGTCAAGAATGTGTCGAGGTCGACTAACATTTTACTATGGGGGTATGCAGCATCCCACTACGTGTGTGGGCACTGCTTAAAATCGTACTTGCATCGTACAGTATGGTATATTTCTGCATTTGTGAATCTGCTAAATTCCTGTTAACAGGCCTATTAGGTGTAATTTATACATCCTGCCACTAGATGGGGATAACGTTCAAGTCCTATATATACTCAGGTCAGGCCTAGTGAGACAGATTTTTAGTGTAGACAGATCAGATCAGATTAGGCAAATTAAGAGTGGAGTCAGTTGAGACCACAGGTCAGTGTGAAGATCAGAGAGTGAAAAGGTGCAGATCCAGCACATCAGCTCTAAAAGGAAGTCTTAGTCCAGAAAAGGACAGGAGAAAAGGACAAATTTAAACTCATCCAAAGGATAAAAGCTGTGAACCAGGCATAAAAGACCTTTGGGATATTTTAGGTGGAGGATACCATAGCCTCCGGCAACCTCACCAAGATTCCACTGATATTGAAATAACCTACTGCTCCAAAACCCAAGAAACCTGATAAGCCCAGAACTGTGGATTTGCAGAATTAACTCTGTACCATCTAGAGACTGCATATTTGTACTACTGCAACCAAAAGACATCTAAAGTAAAAGTTGTGAGTTGCATCTTACCACTGTCTACCTCATTATTACTACTTATGGTTGTACCACCATTAACGGTAATGGCGTCACGACAAAAACCATCAAGGGACTCCACAACAAGCACCCGAAGCACCCCTAACATCAAGGGCACCTCAACCACCATCTTGGCTCATGCTTTCTACCACAGAGCGTGCCCCAGAGTATTTCGTGCTGTCCACCTCAACACTGTGCTGCCAGCCCAGGGAGGCTATCTGCTAACCGTGAGTAAACTGTTGAACTGTGTGTTATATGATTTGGCCCCTCATCGGTCCACCGTGCACCTCACGTGTTGCCCCTGCGACTGGCTGGCTGCAAGATTTCATGCCAACTGCTGGTGAGCCAGACACATTACATGTTAACATTACATATGCAAGAAAATACATACACACATTGCAGGAAAAAGCAGTAAATATGTATGAGATGACACTTGCTGCCCGAACCAAGATAGTGGGGGATATAGAAGAGGTGGTAATGCCACTCTGTGGTATTACACTTAAATATAGGTCAAAATTGTCTCATGCATGCTCGAGAAAGATACTCCAGGACCTGAGTATTTACTGTGGTCTCTATAACTAGAGCAGGTCTCTTCCGCCGCATCTGGAGAGGCAAAGCTGGGTCCAATTCCACTGGAGGAGGAACACTGGCATGGGACACACTGGAGTCTCTCCCTTCACCACTGTCTGGAGGAGGTTGGGATGCTGGACCTTCATTCTCGCATGCACTGGAGTGCTGCTCCAATGTCTACTCAACTTCTTCCTCAGATACTTTAGCAAAGCACAGGTTATGAAGTCACAGCTTCAACTTATCACGTGTGACATCCACACAAAATAACAAAACCTTGCTTGGCTAGGCTCTAACTAAACACATAAGCGTATCCCTGACTCACATAGAGAGTCCTGTTCACACATGGAACACAAATGTGGCTTTCCTCAGCCATACAGTCCAGCAACCTCCAGGCTGTGACACTTTACCTTTTGGGGGATTGTGGCCCAGTAGTCCTCCCCACTCTGGCCTCATGATCCTTGTTTCACAGGCATCACCACGTCCCCCAAAGTTCAGGCTATCACCTAGCCTTGTGGCCCCTCAGCCCACCCAGCTGAGACTACTCACACAGAGCCTCACCAGGACCCTGCTTCACAAAACTATGCCCTAAGTCCCGGACTGGAGCATGGGGAACAGGCACCCACCCAACACATTGCCTGTTCCCAGTAAAAGCCTGCCCTGAAATAGCTGAACCAGCTACACTAGCTATATGGTGCCCCCCAACTACTTTAGTGGACACCTGGACTAGGGCTTTTACTCCACCAAGGCCAGGCCCCTTGGTGACACGCTCCTGGTGCCAACACCTCAATGTTGACATTGCCACACTAAGTAACATCTATTAATATCGCAACGCATTACAGCAGAACTGATGTGTGGAAAAAAAACGCTCATGTATACAGACCCATTGAAATTAATGGGTCAGGATTCAGTGCGGGTGCTACCTGCACGGAAAACTCGCTTGTGTGAAAGGGGCCTTACATTGTTATTACTTTGCAGCTAAGAGTAAAGTGGTTTTCCCACATTATTACGTTATGATATTTTAATGCAAGTCTGATTACGGCAATTTCTGAGAAAATTCTGGTCTTCTTTGATACACTACATGACCCCCTTCCCATTGGAAAAATTTGTCCTTGATCCAATATGGTGGCTTTCAAGATGGTGGCCATGTTCCGGACATAGCCTGAAAGATAGGCACCCTCAACCATTACTTGCTGGGGTATTCAGATATTTTATTTTCCCTTTTGTGTCTGAAATAAAAGGGTGTCCTAAGACTTTTGACTCACTCTGTACTAAATGACTTAAAAAACTTACCAAGTAGCATAGTAATCACTCAAAAATACAGTGATGTAATAATTAATGACTTTTCTTTGTATGGTGAAAATAAAAGCATAATGTATAAAATTAAAGTCATGGGGGATGTATGAAGATTGGTGTTTCTTATAACAGTCTTAATAGCAAATCCCACTGGCATATGATGCACCAGAATTATTATGAGGAAGCAATTCTGGTGCATCTCTGGGAGTCCTGTGGAGGCAGAAACTGAAATCTAGGCCAGCAGGGAGTTGGTGTAGATTTCACGTTTAATGTTCACCAGTTTTCAGGCCCATTTTGTGTAAAGCCTCATGCAGAAGTCCATGGAACCTGGTCCGTGAGATACCGAACCGGCATTGCAGGAGCGCTTAGCATCATTGGTTGCTATGATGCTGTGTGCTCCTGCAATGCTAGTCCAGTATCTTATGGACCGTGTTCCACGGACGTCTGCTTGAGGCTTAACAGTGGAGAAGACAGTGAAGAAGGGGGAAAAGTTCTCCCGCAAAACAGCATTTGTGATGACATTTTCAACTTTTGCACCCTGCATGAGTGGCATACAACAATGATACAGTCCTGATCAAAAGTTTAAGACCACTTGAAAAATGGCAAAAAAATCATATTTAGCATGGCAGGATCTTAACAAGGTGCCAAGTAGAGCTTCAATATGCAACAAGAAGAAATGGGAGTGAGACAAAACATTTTTTGAGCATTCAATTTAATGAAAACAACAAATAAAATTAAACAGGCTGTTTTTCAGCTGATCAAAAGTTTAGAACCACACCTCAAAAAAAAAACTCAGTAATAAGCAGCTCCGCTGTTATTGTTTATCACTTCAAAAAAAAAATTGGCATGCTTAATACAAGCGTTTCCATGAGGTGAGTGGGAACATTTCTCCAAGTGGTGAAGACGGCTGCACGAAGGCCATCTATTGTCTGGAACTGTTGTCTATTTTTGTAGACTTCCCTTGCCATCCATCCCCAAAGGTTCTCAATTGGATTTAGATCAGGGGAACACGCAGGATGGGCCAAAAGAGTGATGTTATTCTCCTGGAAGAAGTCCCTTGTCCTGCAGGCATTGTGTACTGTAGCGTTGTCCTGTTTAAAAACCCAGTCGTTACCACACAGACGAGGGCCCTCAGTCATGAGGAATGCTCTCTGCAACATCTGGACATAGCCAGCAGCCGTTTGACGCCCCTGCACTTCCTGAAGCTCCATTGTTCCACTGAAGGAAAAAGTACCCCAGACCATTATGGCGCCCCCCTCAACTGTGGCGCGTAGAAAACATCTCAGGTGGGATCTGCTTGTCATGCCAGTAATGTTGGAAACCATCAGGACCATCAAAGTTAAATTTTTTCTCATCAGAGAATAAAACTTTCTTCCACCTTTGAATGTCCCATGTTTGGTGATCTCTTGCAAAGTCCAAATGAGCAGTTCTGTGGTGTTCAAGGAGACGAGGTCTTTGAACACATTTTTTGTTTTTGAAGCCCTTCAGTTTCAGATGCAGTCTGATAGTTATGGGGTTGCAGTCAGCACCAGTAAGGGCCTTAATTTGGGTCGAGGATCGTCCAGTGTCTTGACGGACAGCCAATTGGATCCTCCAGCTCAGTGCTGATTACATTTTTTTGGGTCTTCCACTTGACTTTTTTGTTCCATAACCCTCAGGATCATTTAAGAAATTCCAAATTACTGTCTTACTGCATCCCACCTCAGCAGCAATGGCGCGCTGTGAGAGACCCTGCTTATCCAGTTCAACAACCCGACTATGTTCAACAAGGGAGAGTTTTTTTGCCTTTACCATCACAACGTGTGACTACCTGACAGAAAATGACAATGAATCCACATCTTTGCACAGATTTGGCCTTTGAAATGCATGTGGTCCTAAAATTTGGATCAGCTGAAAAACAGCCTGTTTCAGTTTAATCGTTATTTTCAATTAATTGAATGCTCCAAAAATGTTTTGTCTCACTTTCATTTCTTCTTGTTGCATGTTGAAGCTATACTTGGAACCTTGTTAAGATCCAACAATGCAAAATAAGATTTTTTGCCATTTTTCAAGTAGTCTTAAACTTTTGAGACTGATCATTGGACGTCATATTAGTGATGAGCAGCAGGGGCAATATTCGAATTCGTGATATTTCGCAAATATTTTGTCGAATATTCATCATAAATTAGCGAATTCGAGAAAATCGGCAATATAATATTTGCGTAATGCGTAATGCGCGCGCCATACAGGCGTGGGTCACTTTTGCTTCATTTTTCAAATTGCTTGAAGTTTCCGGAGACTGAAGAAAATGGTTGGCACAGCAAAACATTACAATAGCTTTATATGCAGATAGAGTGTTCCAATATATTCACAAATCGGCAATTAAAGATGCACATATTTTTGCGCAATACATGCAACTTCACATTTTAGCAGGTCTGACTACATATTACTGATTGGTGCACTAAGTATTGTTGTGAACCTGTGACATCACAGCACTATGTCTGTAGCTTTTATGTAGCAGAACCTATTACACTACCTAACACCCTGCACTGGAACCTATCAGCTACACTATATTAGGATATAAACTACACTGACTATCTCCCACTAACTATCTGTATTATATATATATAAGCTAACTCACTAACTATCTAATGTAATGAGTGGAAAGCACAGAGCACAGCAATGACTCTGCTGTCTCTCTCATAAATGCAAAAAACTACAGAAAAAGGCTGCTGGGGAGGTTCTTATATAGTAAAGGGTAGGCAACTTTCCTATTGGTTGCTAGGGATGTTGCTAAGCTCAGACAAAGACATTGCAGCCTTCTCATTGGCCCACAAGCAAGAAGCAGGGAGGTATCATGTGTTCAAGTAAAAATAAATCTAGAATATTCGCAAATACGAATATATAGCACTATATTCTAAATATTCGCAAATTCTTGAAGTGGCGACATTCGCAATTAAAATTTGCGATACGAATATTCGCGCCCAACACTAATCATATTGACATCTCACATTTCCTTTGCTGTTCACATAAGCATCTGCAGTACCCCACAACTGGGTCACTGCATAAGGGTAGATTGTTCTAATGTTGAATTGTTAAGTGAAATGTTGAGATTTATTGCATTTGTACACCGATAATATTGTATGGATAAGTCAAGGTTAACAACTTTGACAACCCTTTTGAGGTTGCTAGGAGATGGACCTGAGTTAGTGTGGAGAGTCTGTACTCAGCCAAGGAAGAGAGAGGAACTACATGTGCTTAAAGGGGTTCTCCAGGCTTTTAATATTGATGACCTATCTTCAGGATAGATCATCAATATCAGATCGGCAGGGGTCTGATGCCCAGCACCCCACCTGATTAGATGTATGAGGAGAAGGCACATGCAGTGTGCATGTGCCGTCTCTCTCTTCCTGTTCACCGCTCCTTAGCAGCAGCAGGAAAAGAAACGGGAGACAGCATGTGTGAACTGCGTGCGCCGTCTCTTCATACAGCTGATCAGCAGGGTGTGTCAGACCCTCAGCGACCTGATATTGATGACCTATTGACCTATCCTGACCCACTCTTTCCTGCAGGCACAGACACCATGCTAGTCACTGCCCATGCCGCTGCCCATCTCTGCCCTTCTCTCATGCCTGAATGGCTCCCAGTCACTGGCATCCACGTCTACCTGTGCAGGCTGAGATCTTAGTGCCTCCTGTCAGGCATCTGGGCCTACTTATTAGGGAGCATGCTCGCTCACTCTTAGCCTTTTAAAGTTAGCCTGGATATTGATTCTGCTCTCTGATCTCCTGTCCTGACCTTTACCTGTGTCTCGTTTTGCTCCTAGCCACCTGGCAAAACTTTGGAATTGCTATCTGGATCACACACCCACTCAGCCTGCTCTGACCTTGAACTGTATTCCGACTAAGGCCTAGTTCACACGAACGTTTTTTTTGCGGGTGTACGGGCCGTTTTTTTGTGTTCCGTATACGGTCCGTATACGGAACCATTCATTTCAATGGTTCCGCAAAAAAAACGGAATGTGTTCCGTATGCCTTCCGTTTCCGTTTTTCCGTTCCGTTGAAAGATAGAGCTTGTCCTATATTTGGCTGTAAATCACGGGTCGTGGCTCCATTCAAGTCAATGGATCCGCCAAAAAAACGGAAAACATACGGAAATGCATCTGTATGTCTTCCGTTTCCGTTCCGTTTTTTCTGAACCATCTATTGAAAATGTTATGGCCAGCCCAATTTTTCCTATGTAATTACTGTAAACTGTACATGGCATACGGAAAAACGGAACGGAACAACGGAACGGAAACGGAAACACAACGGAACTCAAAAACGAAACAACGGATCCGTGAAAAACGGACCGCAAAAAACTATAAAAGCCATACGTTCGTGTGAACTAGGCCTAAGTCTTTTGCCTGATCCTTTGGTGCTTCACACTGGTAGCTACCCAAGGACTACTACAGTAGCGGCCTGGTTAGATCCCTGCGAAGTTGCTGTTTGAAGGCAATTTGTGGTCATATCAAATACTGATTTGATTTTGATTACTCCTGTTCATTCACTTTGCTTTTTTCAAATACAGGGACCAATACAGGGACTGCCTGTTCTCACTCTATGCTAGTATTTCTCAATCAGTGTTAAGAAGAACCAAGTGCGGGCATTGCAATAAATTGCTGCTACAGTATTCAGATTATTTAAAGATGCTTAGCATGGGATGAACAAGACTTTCAACAAGTCAGAGATATGTAATGCTTTATGTGCACTCACAATGACTCTGAATGATAATGCGAAAAAAGGCAATGCCTATTGAAATAGATCCAATGGTTCCAACCCAATGTTATATTACACAGTAGTACAACATAATATAGCACAGTGAGCTTGTGCGTGCACGTTATCAATGTGATTGGAGTGACTGATTCATAATAGAAGGGATACCTCAGGAATGGGATATTGTAAAGTGGTAATAAGGTTAGGACACACTGTTTTCCATGGGATCATACAAAATTCACATGAGAAAGTGATTTTCTTGTACTAAAATGACCAAAATGAAGTCAATATTACTATTAAGGCTCATGCACACGAACATGTGCAGCCTGTCCCCGTGCTGCGGACAGCAAATAGCAGTCTGCAATGCACGGGCACAGACTATGTGCCCTCCGTTTGCAGACCCATTCACTTGAATGGGCCCACGATCCACAAGATTCAGTCCGTGCGTAAAAAAAAGAACATGTTTTTTTTTTCCTTTTTTTTTTTCAGTCCGTATGTAAAAAAATAGAACATGGTTTTTTTTTGCTTTTTTTTTGCGGTGCGGAAGCAGGGACCAGAATCCCATGGAAGCGCTCTGTAGTGCAACTGTGGGCTTCTACTCAGTGCCTCCGCTCCGCTCCATATTTTTCAGATTGCAGACCCATTCAAGTGAATGGGTCCACATCCGTGACACTGAGCACACACGGACGGTGCCTGTATATTGCGGACCCGCTGTTTGCAAGCTGCAATACGGGCATGGGCCGCACACATTCATGTGCATGAGCCAGAATACTGTATTTATGTATTCAGATTATTTTTTTGCAGATTGAGGAAATACTAGTTGTATTGCTTTTCTAACTAGTCAGTGGAATTCCCATAGAAAACTGCTGGAAAAAATGGATGCAGTATTTATTGTAATTAACGGCATCTAAAGCTATTTAATGGTAATATAAATGTCTCCATATGTTTTACTTATTTTTTATAAGGTTAATAAAGCAATGTAACACTAAGCCAGTTTCCATAAACCCTGTTCTTTAAGGGTTAAACTATGTATTGGTTTTCCTAGCTACTGTTTTAATTTGCTCCTTTTTTTGGACAGCTCTGTAAAGGCAGCCTGGTTCACTGCTTCTCCATACTAATGAGACTCATCCATCTGCCTCTGTCATTGCAGGCCTCTCCTTTCTGCTAGAAGTCAGAGATGAACGCTCAGGACAGGTCCTTTCCAGGCTGCAGTACTTAATCATTCCTAAATACGCTAGATGGCCTAAGGCAGAGAAGGCAACAAGCATTTAACCCAGGTTTGCCAACTAAAGCCTCCATATATTCAGCTTCACAATAAAATAAAAATAAAAATAGGAGAGAAGCCCCAAGACTCTCTTTAACCATATGTCCATTGTTCATGGGAATACACAAGTACAAACCTTTATTCCAACCCAAGCCAAGCCATCATTGTACTATTCAGTTTTAATATTTCAATTCTATTCAAACCAAAAATATAATTTATTGTGTTTTATTTCATTTGTTAGATTTTTTTATTTTCTTTGCTAAATCTCTAAAATAACATTTCCCTATAGTGTAATGGAATAGTAATACTTTAAGACATTAACATATGACTATAAACATAACACAAGATCAAATCCATGGGCTATTTACTTTTTTATATAATGAATTGCGTTATAATCAACTCTTTAGAATTAGGCGCCTACATAGCAATCAGATCCCTTTATTATGACCTGTCACATTGCCAAATGTTTTTTTTTTCTCTCAAAAAGAAGACGAGGAAAAAGTTGACTGCATTTTTAATAAGTTTTCATAGAGGAAAACAGAAATGTTAGATGCATACCTTACCCATACCGGGATCTTTGATGGTTCCCCAATCACAGATGTCAGTAAAAAGAGTAATCAGGCATGCTGGATTTCAACATTCCCGATCCTTTGTTCAAGCAGAAGATAAATTGCTGCAAGAGGTAACTTTTATTTATTACACACTCACCCAACAGATGTCTCATGTGTATGGCCTGCTTAACACTAGGTTCACACCATGTTTGGTCAGAAAATACAAACCGGATTCCCAAAAAGTTGGGACACTATACAAATCGTGAATAAATACTGAATGCAATGATGTGGAGGTGCCAACTTCTAATATTTTATTCAGAATAGAACATAAATCACGGAACAAAAGTTTAAACTGAGAAAATGTACCATTTTAAGGGAAAAATATGTTGAATCAGAATTTCATGGTGTCAACAAATCCCCAAAAAGTTGGGACAAGGCCATTTTCACCACTGTGTGGCATCTCCCCTTCTTCTTACAACACTCAACAGACGTCTGGGGACCGAGGAGACCAGTTTCTCAAGTTTAGAAATAGGAATGCTCTCCCATTCTTGTCTAATACAGGCCTCTAACTGTTCAATCGTCTTGGGCCTTCTTTGTTGCACCTTCCTCTTTATGATGCGCCAAATGTTCTCTATAGGTGAAAGATCTGGACTGCAGACTGGCCATTTCAGTACCTGGATCCTTCTCCTACGCAGCCATGATGTTGTGATTGATGCAGAATGTGGTCTGGCATTATCTTGTTGAAAAATGCAGGGTCTTCCCTGAAAGAGATGATGTCTGGATGGGAGCATATGTTGTTCTAGAACCTGAATATATTTTTCTACATTGATGGTGCCTTTCCAGACATGCAAGCTGCCTATGCCACACGCACTCATGCAACCCCATACCATCAGAGATGCAGGCTTCTGAACTGAGCGTTGATAACAACTTGGGTTGTCCTTGTCCTCTTTGGACCGGATGACATGGCGTCCCAGATTTCCAAAAAAAACTTTGAATCGTGACTCATCTGACCACAGAACAGTCTTACATTTTGCCACACTCCATTTTAAATGATCCCTGGCCCAGTGAAAAACCCTGAGCTTGTGGATCTTGCTTAGAAATGGCTTCTTCTTTGCACTGTAGAGTTTCAGCTGGCAACGGCGGATGGCACAGTGGATTGTGTTCACTGACAATGGTTTCTGGAAGTATTCCAACGCAGAATTGTGGGAATTGGTGATCCTCTACCCATCTTGGCTTCTGAGAGACACTGCCACTCTGAGAAGCTCTTTTTATACCCAATCATGTTGCCAATTGACCTAATTAGTGTTAACTGGTCTTCCAACTCTTCGTTATGCTCAAATTTACTTTTTCCAGCCTCTTATTGCTACTTGTCCCAACTTTTTGGGGATTTGTTGACACTGTGAAAATTTGAATCAACGTATTTTTCCTTTAAAATGACACATTTACTCGGATTAAACATTTGATCTGTCATCTACGTTCTATTACAAATAAAATATTGACATTTGCCATCTCCAGATCATTGCATTCAGTTTTTATTCACAATTTGTTTAGTGTCCCAACTTTTTTGGAATCCGTTTTGTAGATACTAAAGATCCATTTTGATGCAATTGGTACCCATGCAACTGAACCAGTTTCATTTTTTAAAGGGAGATTGAATATTATTTATTGAACATTTTTTTTTGCATCTTTTAAACTGTGTATTTTGCGGTATTCAGATCCATCATAGGGTCTCAATACCGCAATAAAACGGTTCCATTTTGTCCCTATTTATTGTCAATGGGGACAAAACATAACTGAACAGAATGGAATGCTCCAAAATTAATTCAGTTCAGTTCTCATACCGCAGAGTTTTCTTCCTGGGATGCGAAGCAAGACAGATCCGGTATGACCCACAATACGAGTCAATGGGGACGGATCCATTTTCTCTGACACAATCTTACACCATAGAAAACAAATCCGTCCCCAATTGACTTTCTGGGAACTGGAAAGTCCAAAGAACAAGCCCAGGTAAGTTCAGTGTCAATGTCAACAAAAATCCTATTTCCCAACATATGCTATTTTCGTGGCACACATCTAAGGATGCATATTATGCCACACGTTGCAGAACAGGAAGTGATAATAGCTGGGGAATAATTCATTTTCAACTTTTGTAGAACTTAGGAGCATGAAGCAGTGCTTCTCTTTACCTGTGATTAGTGATGGACGAACATCTGCCGGGACGGTTCGCGAACGCGATCAAATGTTCGGAAACCGCAAGTTCATGGCGGGTCCCATTCATTTTAATGGCAGACGAACCTGAAAAACCTTCAGCTCATATTTGTAGCCAAGAAATAATTACTAGAAGTGCACAAATAGTCCCACAACATGAACAGCGACATACCAGATGTATTATTCGAATTTGCAATATCCATTCATAATGCACTATAAAGAAAGTATATTGGTATATAACAGCCCGCTTCTATCAGTTTTTTGGGGGGTGACTGGTATATCACACCAGTAGAAATGATTTGTTTCAATAACGCTTGTCCCTCTATATACCTGCAGTATCGCAGCAGAACCGCACACAACTGCCGCACAATACAAATGCACTATAATATACTTTCTAACATAGAAAGTATATTATAACATTGTACAGGGAAGGCAATCCATTAGAATATGCATAAAGATAAAACGTAACCTTTAATAATGTTTCTATGAGGGTGCATTCACACGTCCGTAAGTGTTTTGCGGATCCGCAAAACACAGACACCGGCAATGTGCATTCTGCAATTTGCGGACAGCACATCGCCGGCTCTATAATTGAAAATGCCTAATCTTGTCTGCAATTCCAGTCCCATTGAAAATGAATGGGTCTGCACCTGTTCCGAAATATTACGGAACGGATGCGGACACATTTTGCGGATGTGTGAATGGAAAAGATATCCCTCAAAATGAAAAAAATGTTATTATTAAAGTTAAGCAAAAAGCATAGATGTGGTAGGCAATAACAAGTGCTCGGCGGCACTAAATCAGAAACCATATGTCCTACCATAATCCAGGGGGTTCCAATGCACATCCATGAATCCCGGAGGAAAAGCAAAAAACATCTATCCCTGTGCTAGATGATGATGTGGTATTGAAGGACAGGGTGGGCAAAGAACTGTCCCTGATATTGCCCTACAGGGGGGTGCTATTCTGGCCCTGATAGCCTAACCACAGACCACCCGCCCTGATAAGAGCCACCCTGTACAGAACCTTACCCTATATAAAAATGGCCGTAGCAAGCCCCTAGCCCCCTGACTCCCAGGTGATCAATATATAGATCTATGTGTTTTTGACTCATTATAAAAGTATATTATAAGTATATTGCACCCCTCTGTGTATCACACATATCGATAGCACACCTATACCAGTCCTTAAAAGGACTTTTGTGGCCCTATTAGCTAGCGTTTGGTGTCCCTAACAGCCTGTCCATACTCCACACAGCAACCTCTCCCTACACTGTCAAAACACTGAATGTAAAATGGCTGCAAGATCAGGTTTATTCACAAGGTAGGGGGTATGCCCATGTGCTGAAACGTCTCAATTTGCTGTCCTGTACCACCTGATGCATGTGTCATTGGTCAAAGTTCTTCACAATGTAAAAGTATATGGCGGGTGCGAATATCTCCATATGTTCGGCGAATCGCTATCACGCAAAGTTCGCTGCGAAACGACAGCCGGGCGAACCGCAAGGCCATCTCTACTTGTGATGTTAATGACCTATAATATACAGAGCACCTCAACAACTGGCATTTGATGTACCAGAGTAAATCAATAGTTTCTGATATATTACATGACCCTAGTAAGTCTATTTTACTAATTATGAAAATTGTCCCTTTTGGAACTACATACATAACTGTATATAGAGTTTATGCTTCTCTAGGAACGTTTATTGCTCACACCTCCTATTAGTTCAGCCTAAGGCTGCCTATTGACTTGAGGGTATACAGAAGTTATATAAAATGATCTTGACCATGCAGTAAAAATGCTGTTGAAAACACTTGGTTTTGCCTTGTTTTCTAGGCGTTTGTGATGTGGTTATTGGCCATGTAGCTTATACAAGTTTATACATTTATGTTACATTTTTATCCTGGAATAAATGCATGGCAAATATCCATATCACAAAACTGCAGAAAACCTGGTGCTTTTTTTAATGCTATTTTGACTATGTGGTAAAAAACACTTTATCTAAATATACACTTACATAGCTGCCAGTAAATATACCCTTACACAGATGCCAGTAAAATATAAACCTAATGCAGAAGTCTGAAGGCATCTCCATCAATGTATGACATAAAGTTCATAGCAAATCAAAGCATGCTCCATCCAGCTCTGATTTTCCCTCAAGATTCATTCACTCAAGTGAGTGTTTGCTAGAAAAACATAAAAGACGTGAACATCATCTGTGAGTTGTCCATATAAAAATGCGTCCATGTTCACAGGCTGGAGAACAAACTAGTATAATATCACTAAATAAGCCCTAACTCTTGCTAGGGGTATGGTCAAATTTACTTTATGGCTGCTGTATAGCTTTGGTGTCAGTGTGTGGATTATGGAATGGTCTGCTGTGTGTCAGGCAGAGAAATCCTCTCTGCTAGTTGGTGTTGTACCTATGGGTCATATATGCTGACTTCACCTTTCTCCTCATCTGACTGCTCGGATGTCTCCTTATTACTTACATTTCTTAACTGTGACCCCAGTGGAATTAACTAGTGTTGAGCAAGCATCAATATGCTCGGCCGAACACCACGTGTGCTCGAGCACAATGCTCGAGTCAATGTATTTAATCTAATTTAACCTCTATTTTTATGCAGAAGATCGCTGTACAGTGAGGAAATCCCTCAGTGTGAGTCCGCGGCTTAGGAGTCCCTGCTCTGACTCCATATATAGCTATGTCCATATATGGAGTCAGTGCTTGGGGACACCCCAGTGTATTTAAATCTAATTTAGCCTGTATTTCAGAAAAGTTTCTGGTGGGATTCAAACTCACAACCTTTTGCATTAAAGGCAAGGCACTTAACCACTCAGCTAAAATAGCTGCATAGCCAGTTGCTAAAAGTTAAAAAAAATAAAGAAATATGATACTTCTACTGTACTGTACTTCTACTGAGACATATGCAGCTATATATAGTGTAGTTATTAAATACAGAAGCTGTGAGTTCCAATCCCATCACAAACTTTTTCAGAAATAGAGTTTAAATTAGATTTATATATTTTATATTCTTTTTAGTAATTGTAAAACATGTATGGCACAAAATAAATGTATAATTACAAATATATATATATATACATACTAGAGTCCCGACACCCTCCCCTCTTCAGAGCAGGGGGTGCCTGGGGTTCTCCCATTGACTTCCATTGTGCTTGGGTTCCAAAGGGTTCTACTCGAGCACACAAGCACTTTGGTGCTCGCTCAATACTAGAATTAACCCTTACACTGCCTGAAGTGATTACTGTGACATTAGCTGTAATAATAATTATAATCTTTATTTCTATAGTGCCAGCACTTTATATTTCAGGGGTTTATGTGCAAACAGTCATAAATAACATAGCAACAGACAAATCAATAATTACAACAAGAGGAATGAGGACCCTGCTCGCAAGAACTTACAATCTATAAGGCGATAGGGGTGACACAAAAGGTAGAAATGCTTGTTTTGTACGATGGTCCAGCCATCTTGGGATAATAGAGGAGCAGATATAAAGCTGCATGATCTGGTCAGCAGCCAATCTATGCAGATGTCAGTGAAAAGAGAAATCAGGCATGCTGGATTTCAACATGCCCAATCCTTTGATCAAGCAGAAGATAAATTGCTGCAAGAGGCATCTTCTCTTCATTACACACTCACCCAACAGATGTCTGTTGTGTATGGCCTGCCTAACACTAGGTTCACACCATGTTTGGTCAGAAAATAGGTACTAAAGATCCATTTTAATGCAGTTGGTACCCATGCAACTGAACCGGTTTCATTTTTTGAAGGGAGATTTAATATTATTTATTTTTGTATCTTTTGAACAGTGATTCTGGGTGCAGTGGAGGATCAGGTTCAGGGAATGATAAATGGGCTATGTGTAGAGGAGTTAGATCAGGGGATGTGATAGGCTGCCCTAAAAATATGTGTTTTTTATGGAGCGTCTAAAACTGCGTATGTTGTGATTTAGCCTGATTTCTTGGGGTAGGGCATTCCAGAGAACCGGTGCAGCTCGGGAGAAATCTTGGAGCCGGGAGTAAGAGGTTCGGTTTATTGAAGAATTCAGTCATACGTAATTGGCTGAACAAAGAGCATGGGTAGGGTGTTAGACAGAGATGAGGGAAGAGATGTAGGGGGTGCGGCACTGTGAAGAGCTTTGTGGGTGAGGACAAGCAGTTTAAATTGGATTCTATAGTGTACGGGTAGCCAGAGCAATGACTAGCACAGGGCGGAGGCATCAGAGTGTCAATTGGACAGGTAGGTGACCGTGGCTGCTGCATTAAGAATAGATTGGAGAGGGGAGAGTCTGTTGAGGGGGAGGCCAATTAATAGTAAGTTGCAGTAATCGAGGCAGGAATGGATTAGGGCAACAATGAGAGTTTTTGTTTCCATAATGAGAAAGGGGAGGATTCTAGAGATGTTTTTGAGGTGAAGGAGGCATGAGAGGGAGATAGATTGAATGTAGGGGTGAAAGAAAGATCAGTGTCAAGCGTAACCCCAAGACAGCAGGCGTACTGCCTAGGAGTGATGATGGTATTGCACATTGAGAGGGAGATATCAGGTTTAGGTATGTTAGTAGATGGAGAGAACATAAGAAGTTCCGTTTTTGAAGAATTTAGTTTCAGATATAGAGAGGACATAATGCTAGAGACAGCAGAGAAAGTCATTGGTGTTCTGTAATACAGTAGGGGTGATGTCAGGGGGTGAAGTATATAGTTGTCATCAGCATAGAGATTGTACTGGAAACTAAATCTGCTGATGGTCTGTCCAATTGGGGCTATGTACAGAGAGAAGAGGAGAGGGCCTAGGACTGAACCCTGAGGAATTCCAACAGCAATAGGGAGAGGTGAAGAAGTGGAGCCAGCGAATGATACACTGAAAGAGCGACCAGAGAGATACTAAGAAATCCAGGAGAGGTCAGTGGATTGGAGCATGGTGAGTAGGAGATCTTGGTCTACAGTGTCAAAAGCTGCAGAGAAGTGAAGGAGAATGAGCAGAGAGTAGTCACCATTGCATTTTGCTGTCAGGAGGTCATTTGTCACCTTGGTGAGGACAGTTTCTGTCGAATGTAGGGTGTGGAAACCATATTGTAGTGGATCAAGAAGAGAGTACTCAGGGAGATAGCGGATGAGGCGAGAGTAGACCAGATGCTTGAGGAGTTTAGAGATGAAGGGAATATTGAAGACTGGTCTGTAGTTAGTTGTGCAGGATGGGTCGAGAGATGTTATTTTTTATTAATGGAGTACTGATAGAGGGGAAGATACCAGAAGAGAGACAGAGGTTGATGATTTTTGTTAGGTGAGTGGTGACAGCCGGAGAGAGAGACTGGAGTAGGTGTGAGGGAATGGGGCCAGAGGCGCATGTGGTAGGACGAGAAGAAGAGAGGACCCTGGACTTCTCTTCCGTGACTGGGTCAAACATGGACAGTGAGCCATAGGAGATGCCGGGGGGAATGGGAACAATAGCACTTAGTGGCTGGGAGCTGATTTCATGCCGGATATGTTCTATTTTCTCTGTGAAGTAGGCGGCTAGGTCTTCAGCAGAGAGGTCTGTGATGGGTGCCTGAACTTTAGGACTGAGGAGAGAGTGGAAAGTGTCAAAGAGTTTTTTTTTGGTTGTTAGACAGTGAGGAGATTAGGGTGGTGAAGTGAGTATGTTTAGTAAAATGGAGGGCAGAGTTATAGATCCGTAGCATGAATTTGTAATGGAGGAAATTCTCTGGTGGGTGAGTTTTCCTCCATAAGTGTTCAGCATTCTGGAGCAACGCTGGAGGAAGGGAGTTTGCGGTGTAAGCCAGGGTTGCTTTGGTCTGTGTTTGGAGGTTCTGAAGGTAGGGGACGATACTTTGTCCAGGGTGCTTCTGAGGGTGTCGTTGTAGTGATTTATGGCCAGATCAGGGCAGAAGAGGGAAGAGATTGGGACAATGATGTGTGTAGAGTGTCTGTAAGTGTATGAGGGTCAATGGCCTGTAGGTTTCTGTGCATGTAATAGGTAGGGGTGTGCTGGGATTGGTGCAGATTTCTGAGAGTGAAGGAGAAGATGTTGTGGTCAGAAAGCTGGAGAGGCGAGCTATAGTGTTGGTCGAGCATGCTCGGCCGAACACAAATTTTACTCGGCACATCGCGGTGTTTGGCTGAAAACCGGGTATACTCGAGCGCAATGCTCAGGTCTCCTCCCCGCACGTTTATTGGCTGCTATGCAGCCAATAAACGTGCAGGTAAGTACTGCCATTCACTGTAATGCTGTAGCAATGTTGGCTACTAGTATTACAGTGATTGGCTGGCCTGAACGCGTCATCGGGTGCTATATAGCACCCGATGACACGTGTTTCGCTCAGTATTAGTCAAGGAGAGCTGGAGAGCAGAAGGGAGCTTTTATACTTGTTATAGACCCAACAGTCCTTTTAAGGACCATTGTTGTGTGTGGCAGCAATATATATATTTTTAGCGCAACCTGCGCTAAATTGCAAAAACTTGTTAGAGACCCAAAACCAAAATCTCCTGTCTAACGTGTGAGTAGCCTAAAAATATCGGTGACACCCAGTGTACTTTTTCTGTAGATGTTGTCCGCTGCGGACAGTTTCATTACATGCGCTACATCTCCTGTATAAAGTTTGTGTATCCCAAATATCTGTGACATTCAGTCAAATTTTTTTGCTGCTGGTGGCAGCGACAATACCTGCGCTGCATCTCCGGTAGAACGTTAGCGCATTTGAAATATCATTGACATTCAGTGTCATTTTTTTGGCCACTGGCGACAGTCACATTATCTGCGCTACATCTCCTGCATAACGTGTGCGGAGCCTAAAATTATCTGTGACATCCAGTGTACTTTTTCCATAGATGGTGTCTGCTGTGGATAGTTGCATTACCTGTTCTAAATCTCCTGTATAACGTTTGCATATCCGAAATATCAGTGACATTCAGTAAAAATTTTTTGCTGCTGGTGGCAGCGACATTACCTGCCATACATTACCTGTATAACGTTTGCCCATCCTAAATATCAGTGACATGAATTCAGTGTAATTTTTTATTAGCCACTGGTGACAGAGACATTACTTGCGCTATACCTCCTGTATAACATTTGTGCATCCTAAATATCAGTGACATTCATTCAGTGTAATTTTTTATTAGGCAGTGGTGACAGAGACATTGCTTGCGCTATATCTTCTGTTTAACATGTGCGCATCCTAAATACCAGTGACATTTATTCAGTGTAATTTTTTATTAGGCGGTGGTGACAGCAACATTACTTGCGCTATACCTCCTGTTTAATGTGTGCGCATTCTAAATATCAGTGACATTCATTCAGTGTAATTTTTTATTAGGCGGTGGTGACAGCAACATTACTTGCGCTATACCTCCTATTTAACGTGTGCGCATCCTAAAAATATCTGTGACATTCTGTGTACTTTATTTGTGCATACACTTACAAAAACTGCACTACTGTACGTTTGACATACTTGCAAGCATATATACTATTTAATATGCGCAAGGCGAGCAGTAAATGGCCGTGCAGCAGATCCTGCTGCCAGAGCACAAGAAACACACTCATCCACGATACCTAGCGTCATGTCCCAGTTTGCAGGGCGGCACAGGACACCACTCTCGAAGTGAAATCAGTGCGACCAGGTGGTCGGTTGGATTGCAGCAGATAATGCTTCCAGTCGGTTAAGCACCACCCTGTCTTCCACAAAGTCCAGTCTCAGTAGCCAAGAGTCTGGTCAACAGATTCATCACCCTGATACTCCTTCCACCCACCATGGAGAGTCTTGGCAAACAAGTGATCCCACACTCAGATATACCGAGGAGCTGTTTTCATCGCCATTCCTTAATTTGGGCCTCTCACCAAGCCTGCTTGAAGAGGGACATGAGGAGATCTTGTGCCCCGATTCCCAAACTCTAGAGCATCCACAGTCAGAAGAAGATGACGGAGAATGGCAATTAGTGTTTCACGAGATGGATGATGATGATGAGACACAGTTTCCAATAAGTCAACCGCAATTAGTGTCTCAAGAGGTTCATGATGAGGATGAGACACAGTTGTCAATAACTGAGGTTGTTGTTGTGGTCAATAAATCAACAGGATGACCAGAGTGAGGAAGTGGAAGATGAGGTGCTGGACGATGAAGTCAATGACCCAACCTGGGAAGGTGGCAAGCCAAGCGTGAACAGTAGTAGCGAAGGGGGAGGGATCCGAAGCACCGCAACAGGCTGAAAGAGGCAGTGGGGTGGCAAAAGGGAGAAGGTGGGCCACATCAAACAGGCCCGCAACTGTTCCCTGGAGCACCGCCTTGCAGCAATCTCCCCTGCCAAGGGGTAGGTTTTCCGCAGTATGGCGCTTTATTGAGGAAAGTGCAGATGATAAAAGAATTGTCATTTGCAACCTGTGCCATACCAAAATGAGCAGGGGCATGAACACTAGCAACCTCACCACCACCAGCATGATCCACCACATGGCATCAATGCACCCTAATAGATGGGCTGAATGCCTGGATACACAACCAGTGTCTCCTCTTCCCCTGTGTTACATGCTGGCCAATCCCCTGTCCAAGACGCAGGCCTGGATGCCTCCATGCACCTGGACCTTCGCAAGCACCATCAGCTAGCACATCCACTTCTGTGTCCCAGCGCAGCGTACAGATGTCTATACCCCAGGCCTTTGAGCGAAAGCGCAAATACCCTGCAATCCACCCACAGACCATAGCACAAAATGCGCACCTTTGCAAATTGCTGGCCCTGGAAATGTTGCCATTTAGGCTTGTGGACACAGAGGCTTTCCGCAGCCTGATGACAGCGGCTGTCCCGCGGTACTCTGTCCTAGGCCGCCAATATGTTTTATTGTGTGCAGTCCCAGCTTTACACTATCATGTGTCCCGTAACCATCCCGTGCCCTGACCAACGCAATTATTGAGAAGGTCATATCCAGAGATATTATTGAGAGTCCTGGGATGGCACAGGTCCTACCGACGCCTAGGATTGCGGGCCCTACTTCCATCAGGGTTTCTGTTGCCACCTATGTTAGTGGCTGCAACCCCCCTTTCTCCTCCTCCACCTCCTCCTCCACTTCCACCTCCAAATTATCATCTTGCAGCACCAGTCAGCGATCAGTCAGTAGCTGTAAGCAGTGTAGCACTGCAGTGGGAAGCTGCAACAGGTTGTGCTTAAACTGATCTGCTTAGGTGACAATTTCAAACAGCACACCGCTGCAAAGCTGTGGTAGGGGATAAGGGACCAGACTGAGCTCTGGCTATCGCCACTCATCCTAGGAACAGGCATGGTTGTGTCTGATAATGGCCGTAACTTGGTGGCGGCTTTCGAGCTTGGCAAGCTCAAACATACCATGCCTAGCCCACGCGTTCAACCTAGGTGGTTGAGCGGTTTCTCAAAACCTACCACAATTTGCCTGAGCTACTGGTGAAGGTGATTTCCGCAAGTCATTGGCAGCTTCCGCCGGTCTGGCAATGCTGCAGTAGTGCTTGTAATTGTCATCTCACCGACTGTTGTGCAATGTGAGCACGCGCTGGAACTCAATATTCCACATGTTGGTCAGGCTTTGTGAGCAGCAGAGGGCGGTAGTGGAATACCAGCTGCAACATGGTCGTCACCTTTCCAGTCAGCTTACGCTCTTCACAAGCGACGAGTGGGCATTGATGTCTGACCTCTGTGAGATTTTACGCAACTTTGAGGAATCAACACAGATGGTGAGCGGCGATAACGCTATTTTCAGTGCAACCATCCCCCTTTCTGTGTCTACTCAAAACGCTCGCTTCTCACGATTAAGGCAGACGCTTTGCATGTGGAAGAGGTGAAAATGTGGGAAGAAAGTACACAGGGTGATAGCCAGACCACCCTCAGTTCATCTTCTCAGTGCAAATTGGATGATGATGAGGAGGAGGAGCAGGAGACGGTTGCCTCTGCTACATAGGGTAGTACCCATGGAGGTTTTATGCCATCTGTTCAGCATGGATGGGTAGAAGAGGAGAAAGTGGATGAGGAGATTGAGAGTCATCCTCCTGATGAGGACAGTGAAGTCTTGTCGGTTGGGACTCTGGCACACATCTCTGACTTTGTTAGGCTGCCTTTCCAGTGACCCTCGCGTTGTACGCATTTTGGCCAACACTGATTACTGGTTGTTCACCATTCTCGACCCCTGCTACAAAGAGAACTTCTTATATCTCATTCCTGTGGAGGAGAGGACGAGCAAAATGGTGCAATACCATAAGATCCTTGAAGAAAAACTGCTCCAAACATTTCCAGCTGACAATGCTGGCTGCAGAGTACGTACTTTCTTGGCCAACTGAGGACAGGGGACGAGGGGAACACACAGCAGCTCGGCAGCAGGTCCTTGCCCACAAAATGTTTTAGATGGTCAGCTCGGCAGCAGGCCCTTAACCACAACATTTTTTAGATGGTCAGCTCGGCAGCAAGCCCTCGCCCACAATTTTTTTAGATGGTCAGCTCGGCAGCAGGCCCTCACATACAAAATTATTTAGATGGTCAGCTTGGCAGCAGGCCCTCATTCCTAATATTTTAGATGATCAGCTCAGCAGCAGACCCTCACCCATAATGTTTTAGATGGTCAGATCAGCAGCAGGCCCTCGCCCCTAATGTTTTAGAGGGTCACCAGCAGGCCTTTGCTCCTAATGTTTTTGAAGGTCACTAGCAGGCCAACAATCATAATTTTTCAAGGGTGTGTATGATTCCCTCCTTTAAGTGTATTAAAGGGTGTATTGGAGTGCCAGTTCCAATTTTTGGCAGCCCTTTTACTTAGTGCATAGGCTTTATGAGTGTAGGAGCCCCACTACTACCTGAACAATTGTATGCGAATGTGACCCTCCATTATGTGATATACAAGTTGTATCGGAGTGCCTCTTCCTTGTAATTTTGAGCAGAACTTGCACTTTATATACAAGTAAATTTACAGGAAAGAATGTTTCCAAACAATTTTCCCTCTAAAATCGATTTTATCTTCGGTTTGGTGTGTATTATTGTCAGTCTGTAAAAGTGGCGTACTACTCGGACAACATCGTTCACAGCAGTGACCTTAGAATCCAAGACACATCCAGACATCCTCCCCATGCTGTTCCCGAACCATTTCAGTGGTGTTTCCATCAATTTCTGTCCTTTTACTATGAACCAGACACCCTCCCCTCTTCAGAGCATTGGGTGCCTGGTTTAATGCTCGGGTTCTCCCTTTGACTTCCATTGTGCTAGGGTGCTCGGCAGAGAATCCCAAGGTGTTCTACTTGAGCACCCGAACACCCGAGACACTTGGGTGCTCGACCAACACTAGCGAGTTTTTAAAGTTGGAGACTGAGCAGAGCCGGAAGAAAACCAAGTCAAGATGGTGTTACTAACTTTATGTGTCTGAGAGTTAGAAAGTTGAGGAAGGCCAAGAGAGGAGGTTAGAGAGAGAAACTGGGAGGCAGATGGGGAAATCGTGCAATTTATGGGGATATTGAAGTCTCCCAAGATAAGGTTTGGTTAGGACAGGAAGTGTGGCAGCCAGGCACCAAAGTGATCCAGGAACTGTGTGGGTGAGCCAGGGGGATGGTATACAACCGTTACTCTGAGGGAGAGGGGATGGAAGAGCCTGAGGGTGGGTGGGGAAGAAGGGAATGACAGTGATGGAACTGGGGTAATGACCTGGAAAGTGCATTGTGGGGACAGGAGTATGCCAACTCCACCACCATGTCTGTTCTCAGGTCTGGGGTATGGGAGAAGTGTAGGCCGCTATAGAAGAGAGCAGCTGGGGAAGCAGTGTCGGATTCCTGAATGCAGGTTTCAGTGACAGCCAGCAGGTTAAGATAATTTGTTAAAAAGAAGTTTAGAATGTAGGGGAGCTTGTTACAGACTGACCATGGATTCCAGCGTGCACAATTAAAAGAGGGCAAAAAATTTGGACAACAAATGTTAATGAGGTTTGCAAGGATTCTGTGAGAGATGGAGGAGGGAGATGGAGGAGGGGTTGACATTGGGGCAGGGTCAAATAGTTGTAGGATTTGTGAGACAGCTTGTTGTGCTGCGCCCCCCAGGGTGGGTTCAAATGATTAAGGAAGGTGAATAAAGAATGTGAGCTGTACATGGGGGAGTGAAGGAGAGGGGCAGATGTGGATAGAAGGTAATGGAGGAGGAGCTGTAGGTAAGCAGTGTGACTTGTTGCTACAATACACCAAAGTTAGTAATAAGGAGACATGAGCAGCAACACTAAGGTGAAAGAATCAACGTCATTGTGCACGCTGGATTCTTTACGGTAAGAGCAGTGAGACTAAAGAAATCGCTGCCTGAGGAGGTGGTGATGGTGAGAGTACAATAAAGGAATTCGAGGGGCCTGGATGTATTTTTGGAGTGTAATAATATTACAGGCTATAGCTACTAGAGAGGGGTCGTTGATCCAGGGAGTTATTCTGATTCCCTTATTGGAGTCGGGAAGGAATTTTTTATTCCCCTAAAGTGGGGAAAATTAGCTTCTACCTCACAGGTTTTTTTTTTTTGCCTTCCTCTGGATCGACTTGCAGGATGACAGGCTGAACTGGATGGACAAATGACTTTTTTCGGCCTTATGTACTATGTTACTTTGTATTTGTTTTCTCTGTGAAGTACTGACACCCTACTTTCTGCTGCCCTAGGCACGTGCCCTCGTGTCCCTTGTAAATATGGCACTGAATATATTGCAAATGTGCTTGAAAGGAAACTCACTAATGTGTTATAATAGTAGCTTACATCTCTTTGAAAGACTCTAGATCAGGCATCCTCATACTGCTGCCCTCCAGCTGTTGTAAAACTACAACTCCCACAATGCCCTGATACCTGTAGGCTGTTTGGGCATGCTGGGAGTTGTAGTTTTGCAACAGCTGGAGGGCCGCAGTTTGAGGATGCCTGCTCTAGACCTACAGACTAATATTAATTAAAATAAAGAACCTGTAGTTAGAGACTGAATTGAAAGCTAAACTTTTCTTCAGGTTAAAGATTGCATTTCTCACCAACATTTTAGCAGTAAAAGGGGTTGTCTCACCCCAGACATTGGTGGCTAGGATATGCCACCATTGTCAGATAGATGCATTAGGACATCTCTGGGGTCCACTCCCATCTAGCACCCAAAGTGAAGAAGTGCATACCATGCATGTGTGGTGTGATCACCATTGATTTCTAGGGGAGATCCACAAGTAGTCGAGAAAGTGTGCTTGGTTATTTCTGGAACTTCAATAGAAATTAATAAAGGGTGGCTATGCATGTACAGCTGCTGTCTGTTCACTTTGGGGTCCCATTCTTGAGACAGATATGGGTTCCAGGGGTGGGACCCGCACCTATCTGACATTGGTGGCATATTCTAGTGATATGCCACTAAATTCTGAGGTGAAACAACCCCTTTAAGCCAAGAACGAAACAATTCAGATCAAATATTTTCTCTCCCATTAATACATTAACCACCTCACATCCGACCATAGGATATAAATGTCCTCTGGGTGGATGTTTAACTCTGAATGGATGTTCTGGAACGTCCATTCAGAGATCACAGCTGCAAGTTTGCAGAGCGGGTTGTTTGCTATCAGTGACAGCAGGGCAACCCAGAGAGAACCCACCATGCCTCACAAATAGTGTAATATAGAGCAATCAAAAATCATATGTACCCTAAAATAGTACCAACAAAACTGCCACCTTATCCCGTAGTTTCCAAAATGGGGTCACTTCAAATGTGACATGGTGTCAAAAAAACAGTCCAGCAATATCTGCCTTCCAAAAACCACATGGCGCTCCTTTCCTTCAGTGCCCTGCCATGTTCCTGTACAGCAGTTTATAGCCACATATGGGGTGTTTCTGTAAACTAAAGAATTAGGGCAATAAATATTGAGTTTTGATTGGCTGTTAACCCTTGCTTTGTTACTGGAAAAAATTGATTAAAATGGAAAATTTGCCAAAAAATTGAAATTCTGAAATTCCATCTCCATATTCCATTAACTCTTGTGGAACACCTAAAGGGTTATCAAAGTTTGTAAATTCTGTTTTGAATACCTTGGGGGATGTATTTTCAAAAATTGGTAACTTTTGGGGCGTTTTTACTTTAAGGGTGCATCGGGGGGGCTTCACATGGGACATGGTGTCAAAAAATCGGTCCAGCAAAATCCGCCTTCCAAAAACCATATGGCGGTCCTTTCCTTCTGTGCCCCGCCGTGTGGCCATAGAGCAGTTTACGAGCACATATGGGATGTTTCTGTAAACTACAGAATCAGGGCAATAAATTTTGAGTTTGTGTGGCTGTTAACCCTTGCTTTGTTACTGGAAAAAATGGATTAAAATTGAAAATTTGCCCAAAAATTGAAATTCTGAATTTTCATCTCCATATCCCATTAACTCTTGTGGAACACCTAATGGCTCACCAAAGTTTGTAAAATCAGTTTTGAATACCTTGAGGAATGTATTTTCCAAAATGTGTACCTTTTTTGGCTTTTCTACTCTAGAGGTGCATCGGGGGGAGGGGGGTTTCAAATGGGACATGGTAGCAAAAAAACAGTCCAAAAAAAATCTGCCTTCCAAAAACCATATGGCGTTCTTTTCCTTCTGCGCCCTGCCGTGTGGCCATACATCAGTTTTCCACCACATATGGGGTGTTTCTATAAACTAAAGAATCAGGGAAATAAATATTGAGTTTTGTTCGGCTGTTAACCCTTGCTTTGTTAGCGTAAAAAAATGATTAAAATGGAATATCTGCCAAAAAAGTGAAATTCTGAAATTTCATCTCCATTTTCCATTCATTCTTGTGGAACACCTAAAGGGTTAACAACATTTGTAAAATACCTTGAGGGGTGTAGTTTCAAAAATGGGGTCATTTTTGGGTGGTTTCTAGTGTATAAGCCTCATAAAGTGACTTCAGACCTGAACAGGTCCTTAACAAGTGGGTTTTGGAAATATTCTGAAAAATGTCAAGATTTGCTTCTAATTTTCTAAGCCTTCTAACGTCCCCAGACAAAATAAAATAACATTCACAAAATGATCCAAACATGAAGTAGACATATGGGAAATGTAAATTAATAACAATTTTTGGAGGTATTACTATCTATTATAAAATTGAGAAATAGAGAATTTTGTAATTTAAAAAGAAATTTTTTTACTAAATTTTACCACTGTCATGAAGTACAATGAGTGTTGAGAAAACAATGTCAGAATGGACTAGATCAGTAAAAGCGTTTTAAAGTTATTACCACATAAAGTGACACATTTGCAAAAAAAATGGCTCTGTCAGGTTAACATGCTATTACATTTAGCCCTCCCTTCTCATTATATTGCGAGAATATTTGTTCGATGTCTAAAAAAAATTATATCCTTTTTAAACTGAAGTGTTTGCTATTATATTTCCTTTTTATTTTACAAATAATGGTCCTGCTTTAATGTCACCTCTCAGTCTGATATGCTTTTTTGAGGGGTGTGGACCACGCAGGGAGATGGATGTATAGACCGGAGCTTCTAAATCTCACTTGCCATAGTTGTTTGTTACCTCCTTTTGGCTCTGAAATACGTAGGCTAATTCAGCAAGAAAAAGTGCAGCCCCAAAGCATCCAAGTCACAGTTAGACCTAGATACATTTCCAGAAAAACAGCTGGCCAGTTCTCCCACTGCTGCAGCCAAGATTAGAACTGATCCTAAGGGCTCATGCACACGACCATATGCCCTCCGAGACATTTGGTCCGTGAGCGGGCCATATGTCCAGGAGCGGCATACATCGCGCGCACGGGAGCACACAGCATCATAGGTTACTATTATACTGTGCGCATCGGGCCGCCCGTGGGGGCTATTGTCCTGAACTCATAAGATCATATGAAAGGGGTTGACCACCAATTTGTCTGTAAGATGATTATATGACACTTACTAATATAGCCTTTGGTGATTTTCTGTGATGTTTACTATTTTTCTTTAGTCGTGTCCCCTTGTTGGGCAAATCTTCCATGCTGTCCACACAGGAGATCAGTCCATAAGATGAGGGTCATGTGACCAGGCAAAAATAACTCCAGACACATCACTCAGCATTTTCCACTCAAATACACCACATCTGCCATCTGCACTTGAAATTTGGAGAGTTTACTGCAGGTGTGTACTTTAATGGAGGATACTGAGTTATTTGCCTGGTCACATGACATTCCATCCACAGCCATTTTATGGAAAGGACTGCTGTGTGGACAGCAAAAAGGACTTGGCCAACAAGAGAATACCTTATGAAATATAGAAAATGGTGCAGAATATCAACAAATACTATATTAGTAAGTGCCATATAGTCATCTTACAAAAACATTTATTAACAGTAACCAGGAAGTGGCCAACACCTTTAAGAAATTAGCGGGCATCAAAGCCAATGAAATGCATGTCTGTGATAGGGTGAAGACACTTGACCCAAATTGCTATGTTATCCTACTGTCACGGACGTTCCCGCAACAGGTGGCAGGAGATCGGTGAGACTGGGAACACGTGGTTTGATCTGACATGTTTTCCGTTTGGATCAAATGACGTCTGTGTTGTTTATGATGCTTGCCACACCTTCTTTCCCCAGGTGTGGCTATTATGCTTATTTAACCTTCTCTATTTATTGTTGTTTCTCCCACTATGCTATGCGGTTTATAGCTTCTGTTGGAGTTGTGGATAGCTGGTGTTTGGATCTCAGAGTTCCTGGTGCTGCCATAACCACTTGAAATTAAAGGGAACCTGTCACCGGGATTTTGTGTATAGAGCTGAGGACACGGGTTGCTAGATGGCTGCTAGCACATCCACAATACCCAGTCCCCATAGCTCTGTGTGCTTTTATTGTGTAAAAAAAAACGATTTGATACATATGCAAATTAACCTGAGATGAGTCCTGTATGTGAGATGAGTCAGGGACAGGACTCATCTCAGGCTAATTTGCATATGTATCAAATCGTTTTTTTACACAATAAAAGCACACAGAGCTATGGGGACTGGGTATTGTGGATGTGCTAGCGGCCATGTAGTAACCCATGTCCTCAGCTCTATAGACAAAATCCCGATGACAGGTTCCCTTTAAGTGTTTTCTTTCCCTTTTGTATTTTGTTTGGATTATTTTCTGTGTTGCATTTCCCTGTCATTTGTATTAAGGCCTGAGGGAGAGTCCTGTGTGCCCTTCCTTTTGGAGGAACAGGTTGTCTCAGTCATGACATTAGTATCAGGGTACTATAGGGTCAGTTAAGACACTAAGTATTCCGGTGTATGAACTCACCTACCTCTGGGGTCTGTTCATACTGGTAGTTAGTTAGGACTTTGACTAGGGTTTTACTAGGAGGTTTCCATCTCCTTTCCCTAGTTTTCAGGCCTTATTCCCTCACTCTTTCTCTCCTATGTTGAGTGTGGTGTTTCCCTCCCACACCCGAACGTGACACCTACAATGCTGCAACAGCTGAACACTGCTGTCAATCTACTGCTATCAAAACAATTGCAGACACAAGCCAATTACTAGCGACACTATAGGGACTCTACAGCACTACAGCAAAATAAATGGAAATATAATTGGGTAGATTTTCATTTTTTTCAGGAAAAGCTTAGCAAATGAGTAAATGAGGATCTGTACATTGTACCAGTTGTTTCTTACTGCTTGCTAGGAAGTTCTAAATCCTGCATATTTTTCTATATGAACACCCTTAAAAAAAAAAAAAAAAAAAAAAAAAAAAGGTTCTGCAATTCATAAGCTTAATGCTAGCACCCGAGTAGCCTATATTCTGCTGCAAACATTTAGTAGTTGCCCTTTTTTTTATTTTAAATACTGTGCATTATTAGTGAATGTGTACCATACTCCAATAACAGCATTTATATACCAGTTAAATGTAAACATATTGTATTTGTCACACACACGGGCAGTGGGGAAGTGACCACTGAGCTCAACCCGCACCCCTATCCCTGCCTACTTGACTCGCAAGTCATAGTAACAAGGGACAACTGGTCGACAAACCCTCAACTAGAATAAGTGCAGGGAAGACAGACAAGACATACAACAGAGAAGTCAAACGAGCCGAGTCGGAACCAAGAGAGCAGAAAGGTACCAGAGGAGCAAGCGGAGGATCGTCATGAGAAATCCGGAATCAAAACTAGGAGGGAACGCCAAGACCAAGGGATAAGACAAACGGGTAGTCATAACACCAGTAGGAAACCAACAAACCAGGTAAGTATAATCGCAGAAAGGACCTCAATAACAGGCAATCTGTGGCCAGCAGATTGCCTGTTTAAATAGGGCGCTAGTGGAGTCATGTGATGTGGCCAGCGTCACATGACTCCTGAGTTTCAATACAGCCAAGCGCCGAGTAAGAAGCTTGGCACTCAGCCCTTGAGTGGTTACCACAGGAACGGGCGACGCCGGATGCCCTGTTGATGCAGGCGCGCCCCGGCCGTCCCCGCCTCTTGGAACCCCGCACACAGCGCACCATGACAGTACCCCCCTTTTACGTGGGGCCACTAGACCCACGGCCCCAGGCGAGAGCTTCCCAGGATGTTCCACATGAAATTTTTTAACAAGTCTAGAGGCATGAACATCCCTAGCTGGTACCCAGGACCTTTCCTCCGGTCAATAGCCTTTTGAGTGCACCAGGTACTGTAAAGAGTTACGGACTCTCCTAATATCCAAGATCTTGTTAACCACAAACTCCATGGAATCATTAACCAGGCCGGGCGGCGTAGCGGACTGTGAAGGAACAACAGGTCTTTTAAGCAGAGATTTGTGGAAGACGTCATGGATATGGAAAGACTCGGGCAGTTTCAACCTAAAAGATACTGGGTTAATTACCTCCGTAATCTTGTACGGACCTATAAATCGAGGTGCAAACTTTTTGGAGGCCACCTTAAGAGGCAAATTTTTAGATGATAACCACAGATTCTCCCCAACCTGAAAATCCACCCCTTAGAATGTTTCTTATTCGCTTTGATTTTTTTTTTTATTGTTTTGAGCTTTTTTTAGGTTAGACTGAACCCGAGCCCACACTGTGCACAGTTCTGACAAGACCTTATTCTCCTCGGGGTTAGAAGAGGAGCCGGATGACCCAGAATGAAAACAAGGATGGAAACCGTAATTACAAAAGAATGGGGAGACACCAGCGGAGGAATTAACATGGTTGTTTATCGCAAATTCTGCCAAAGGAAGGTACTTAACCCATAATTGTTGATCATCGGAGACGTATGACCTGAGAAACTGTTCCATAGACTGATTAAGTCGTTCAGTCTGCCCTATACCCTCAGGATGATAGGCAGATGAGAAAGACAATGAGATTTGGCACCTCTGACTGAAGGCTCTCCAAAATCTAGACACAAACTGGACACCCCTATCAGATACGATGTTCTCCAGAATACTGTGCAAACGTACAATTTGTTCTACATATACATAGGCCAGAGTCTTAGCATTAGGAAGTTTAAAAAGAGGAATAAAATGTACCATCTTGCTGAACCTATCGACCACTACCCAAACCACAGTTTTCCCCTCCGCAGGTGGCAGGTCCGTGATAAAATCCATAGAAATATGAGACCAGGGTCTACTGGGAATGGGTAGGGGTCGCAACTCACCAGCAGGGCGAGTTCTAGGGGTTTTAGACTTGGTACACACCTCGCAGGCCGACACATAGGACTTGACATCCTTGAATAGGGTGGGCCACCAGTAAGACCTTGATACCAGCTCTTTAGTAGTCTCGATACCAGGATGTCCACAAAAAAACTGAATCATAACACTCACCCAACAGCCAGAGACAGAATTGTTCGAGGATAAACAACTAATCTGTTGGTGTGGTTGCCGGGGCCGAATGTTTTTCTGCCTTAATAAGAGCCATAAAATCTTGGGACAAGGCTGCTAAAAAGACATTAGCTGGCAATATGGTTTCAGGCGGTGTGTCCGTAGGCTGAAACGCACAAAAACTCTAAGTTAAAGCATCTGTCTTCATGGTCTTACTTCCTGGCCTGAAAGTGATGGAGAAATTAAAACGTGGAAAAAACAACACCCATCTGGCTTGATGGGGATTCAACCTCTTAGCAGACTCAAGAAACATTTGATTATTGTGATCAGTGACAACAGTGACACAATGTTTATAGCCCCTTCAATAAAATGCCTCCACTCTTCAAACGCCAATTTAATGGCTAGCAATTCCCAATTTCCCACGTCACAATCTCTCTCGGTGGGAGAAAAAGGCGCAATGCCTTAATTTGATAAGACTAGCGGGGCCTTGTGAGAGGACCGCCCCTACTCCATCCTCGGAGGCATCGACCTCCACAATTAAAGGTCTCTCTTTTTCCGGCTGAATCAAAACAGGAGCGCTACTAAAGGCCTTTTTTAGAGTTTCAAATGCTTTAGTAGCTTCAACAGACCAGTTATCCAGGTCCACCCCTTTTTTGGTGAGGTCGGTCAAGGGTCTAGCAATTACCGAAAATTTGTTTATAAATCTACGGTAATAATTAGCGAACCCCAAAAAACGTTTTCAAGGCCTTTAAGGATGATGGCCTTACCCAATCCATAATTGCTAAAACCTTGCTAGGATCCATTTTAAAAGCGTGAGGAGTGAGAACATACCCGAGATATAATTTCTCTTGAACCCCAAAAACACATTTCTCCTGTTTGACAGCCAATTGATTCTTCCTCAAAATCTCCAACACTTGTTTAACATGAAACACTTGACTCTCAAGATCAGGGGAAAAAAATCAAAGCATCATCAAGGTAAACAATCACAAATTTACCCAAGAATTCTCTGAAAATCTCATTTACAAAATTTTTGAACACCGCTGGCGCATTGCTGAGTTCAAAAGGCATTAGAAGATATTTGAAGTGTCCAGCTGGAGTGTGACGAATACCACACCTCGTGCCCACTTGATGTCACCTACGTCGAGCTCACAAGACGCAATATGGTCATGGGTTACCACAGCGTGACGGTACGCCCTCCAGAAGGAGCATGTAAGGTCAGCTTGGTACAGTTTACACACACACCTCCTGTCCACGCGGGCACAGAGAGGCAACAAGCTGAGAGCCTCTTCACTTCCGCAGTGAAAACAGCGCTGTCTCAGACCGGGAAATATGCCACCAGCTTCTCGTTTGATATAAGCCTGGTCCGCTAACGGGATTATATAGGGTCAGAAACCAACCCGCGGTAGTTTATAACTAGGCCAAAACCCGGACGTGGGGATTTGTGATCGAGATACAAGACAGCACAAGATTAAATTATATATTTAATCACAGTAAGGGCACACTAGATGTAACACAATATACACAGAGCATATATACAGTGGTCTGAGGTTACAGATACAGGTTATATGGGTACAACAGGGTTAAGCAGAGCAAAGTTCAGTTACCGGTTAGTTGAAAGTTCTATGATGGGGGAATAGTCCTTAGCTTCAGTCACGCCGGGGGGGGCGGTGATATCAGCGGTTTTCAGGTCTCTCCAAACATATTTGCACGATGTGACCCCCTTTCAGAGTCCACCCCTCCTTCTCTGGTTCTGGGAGCAAATGACCCATAGGGCTCATAGCCCCAGACCAGAATGTCGCAGGAAGATGGTTCTGGGCCCAATTGATTCGCCTGGGTTCCGACTACAACTAGAGTCCAAACATGGTACCGGTATTTGGTTTCTGTGGCATGCCCCCATAAAAAAAAGCCCATGGGCACGTACATCATGGCCACCGGGACACAAATATGTATCCGGTTTGCGCCTGCGATGGCCAGGCGATTCATAATTCCTTATGAAATGTAGGTGCCAACATGTCTGGAAGGTATCCTTGATCCTAGCAAGGGCTGATACCTCCTGCTGGGGGGGGGGGGGGGGGTTCCTGCAGGATTTAGCTTGCCTCCAAACTGCTTGATTGGAGGCCTCCTTGAAGCATGGACCCCCAGGGCTTTCTTCCTTGCCAGCTGACAATCAGATGGCTGGGGGGGTGGGAACTTATTTTGCATGTACACTGATGAATCAGGGCCCTTCTGTGGAGTTGACTACCTCTGCTATCTGTTAGCAAATGGGGGTGGGAGGACATGACTGACAGTAAATATGAATCCATATTTGAAAGCTGTCTTTCACTCACCTCCCTCCTTAATTCAAATTAAGTTATATGCCCCCTTCAAATCAATTTTCGAGAATCAGGAGGCCCCTAGTACTTGATTAAACAAATCAAGAAAAAACGGGAGGGAGTATTTATTCTTAATCGTAATGTTATTTAATTCCCGATAGTCGATACAAGGTCTGAGGTCTCCCTCCTTCTTTTTGACAAAAAAAAAATCACGCCCCCATAGGAGATACAGAAGGCCTAATGTGTCCCTTACTGAGACTCTCCTTAACATAATCCTCCATGGCCTTGCGTTCAGGTCTAGAAAGATTATAGATGCGTCCCTTGGGAAACCTGGCCCCCTCTACCAACTCAATGGTGCAATCGTAAGACCTATGGGGAGGTAGACACTCAGGGTTAGAGGAGGAGAGCACATCCATATATTCCTTTATGACTAGAGGCAATGTATCGGATTCTGCTGAGACGCCCGCTTGCATCGGAGACGAGCACGAGTCACATCCAACCCCCCATTTCACCAGTTTCCCCTTGGTCCAGTCAATAATGGGATTATGTAACTGGAGCCAAGGCATCCCCAATACTACCTCTACTGGTGAGTTTTCAAGAACTAACAGGGAGCATATTTCGGAGTGACACCAGGGGGGTGGAATCGATAGCCATTATGTGGATGGGAGTGGATAGGGTCAAATTAGGATTGGCGCTAGTGGAGTCATGTGACGTGGCCAGCGTCACATGACTCCTGAGTTCCAATACAGCTGAGCGCCGAGTGAGCAGCTCGGCACTCAGCCCTAGTGCGGTTACCATGGGAACGGGCGATGCCGGACACGCTGATGACGCAGGCGCACCCCAGCCATCCCCACCTCCTGGAACCCCGCACAGAGCGCATTGTGACAGTATTGCATCAAGATACCCACAGTTTTAGTGAACATATGTTGCAATAACAGCTAACCAGTTAACCATTAACACAGTGTATTGCATCAAGAAAGCTGCATTATTACTGAATGCATAGTGCTATATATAATATCAGCATTTATACAACAGTTAACCATTAACACATTGCATTTCATCAAGATTACTATGCATTATTACTGAGTGTGTTGTGCTACAATAACAGTATTTATATATCAGTTAACAGAATTGCATTGTGTTGTACTGTAAAAACTACATCAATATAGCAGTTTCGTTTTACACCTTGTAATATTGTAAAACTATTGTAAATTGTCAATACCAGTGTGCAGTGTGTTTGTAGAAGGGGAGGGACATTTAATTTTGCATCTGTCATTAAATTGCAGGAAAAAAAAACACTTCTTTTACAATCTGTGTACCAAACCCATTACTTTTCATTTATAGGCCTCATAACAAAATGTCAGATAAATGGAAGAGTGTTAAACAAAATAACCAGGCCTCATCATCTGAGAGTCAGAATGTGGGTAGTAGTATAAACAGCAGTAGCACCACTGGCCATACAGCCAGCATTAGTAGTAGTCGGCTGTAGGTCTCCCTGGCTTTCAATAGGCCTTACATTGCTATTTAGGACAAAGAAAATGAGATTGTGGACTGGATGGCTCACTTCTTCTCTCAGTCACAGCAGGGGAAAAGCCAGGAACTTCTCAGCATCGCTTAATGTTGCATGCTGCAGTATTTTCTCAGTCCAAAATTCCAGAACACTTGCTGGAATGCTGAATCTGGCATTATTTTACATTGAAATGAATTAATGCCGGATCCAGTCCCAAATGTTCCAGAAAAACGCATCCGGTTTTTCAGCCTGCACATGTACAGACCTTTAAAAATGTGAAAAAGATAAATACCAGATCTGTTTTTCTGGATGACAACCAGAGAGACGGATCCAATATTACAATGCATTGGTGAGACGGATCCGCATCCGGATCCATCTACAAACGGCATCTGTTTGCATACAGATTGCCAGAATCCAGCAACGCAAGTGTGAAAGTACCCTTAGACTTCTCACAATAAAAGGACACTCTGAAATGTGCAGTTTGATCACACAGCATAATGCCACAGATGTCGCAACGTTTGAGGGAGCGTGCAATTGGCATGCTAATGTCACTGGTGGTGTTGCAGAAAACAAGAAGTAACAAATAAAGATCCGACTGACTTGATCCCAAACTAAGGAACAAAAGGGTGAGCCCTATTAAAACCCTATAGCTCTCCCTGACTGCTCAGCCCATGCAAAGATCTCTGTGAAAGAAAGTTGCATGTTCACGTACCTAGACTGAGTGACACCTGAAAACCCTATAATAGTGAGGGGACACGACCACCGGCTCCCTGCACTTAATACGGAGGGAGTTAGGGTCACCTAGAATCAAGCCAACAGGAAAACACTAATAAAGGGATAGACTTATCTGAGAAAACCAGCAGTAGCAAACTTCTAGCAATGAGCACAATCCAGGAAGTAGTATAAAACGCAAAGTGAGGCAGTATGGGAGGGGATATGAAGGGAGGCAATCACTGCTAATAGATGACAGCTGGAAGAGGGAGAAGAGATGTCAAAGCGAAACCAAAACAAAAGAACATCATGCAGGAGGTACTGAAAAACGTCTGTCAGAACTTATCTGAGATCTGGCGGTGACCGCTGACTGTCGGAATGTGCAATGAATGTTCATTTCTCTACCATAAGCCATCTCCAAAGGCGTTTCAGAGAATTTAGCAGTACATCCAACCGGCCTCACAACCACAGACAACGTGTAACCACACCAGCCCAGGACCTCCGTATCCAGCATGTTCACTTCCATGATTGTCTGAGACCAGCCACCTGGACAGCTGCAGCAACAATTTGTTTGCATAACCAAAGAATTTCTGCACAAACTATCAGAAACTGTCTCAGGGAAGCTCATCTGCATGCTTGTCATCCTCATTGGGGTCTGGACCTGACTGCAGTTTGTCGTCGTAACCGACTCGAGTGGGCAAATGCTCACATTCCATGGCGTCTGGCACGTTGGAGAGGCGTTCTGTTCACGGATGAGTCCCGGTTTTCACTGTTCAGGGCAGATGGTAGACAGCTTGTGTGGCTTCGTGTGGATGAGAGGTTTGCTGACGTCAACGTTGTTGATCGAGTGGCCCATGGTGGCGGTGGGGTTATGGTATGGGCAGGTGTATGTTATGGACAATGAACACAGATGCATTTTATTGATGGCATTTTGAATGCACAGAGACCGTAATGAGATCCTGAGGCCCATTGTTATGCCATTCATACATGACCATCACCTCATGTTGCAGGATGATAATGCACGGCCCCATATTGCAAGGATCTGTACACAATTCCTGGAAGCTAAAAGCATCCCAGTTCTTGCATGGCCAGTAGAGATGTCGCGAACATAGAATTTCCTCAAATGTTCGCGAACGGGCGAACTGGGCGAACCGCCATAGACTTCAATAGGCAGGCGGATTTTAAAACCCACAGGGACTCTTTCTGGCCACAATAGTGATGTAAAAGTTGTTTCAAGGGGACTAACACCTGAACTGTGGCATGATGGAGGGGGATACATGGCAAAACTCCCATGGAAAATTACATAGTTGCTGCAGAGTCTGGTTTTAATCCATAAAGGGCATAAATCACCTAACATTCCTAAATTGATTGGAATAACGTGCTTTAAAACTTCAGGTATGATGTTGTATCGATCAGGTAGTGTAAGGGTTATGCCCGCTTCACAGTGATAGACCAAACTATGACAGACCAAACTCCCTGTTTAACGCACCGCAATTTGCACAACCGCAAACTCCCCATTTGCACAAGGTTGGATACCAAGCTAGCCATGTCCCGTTCCTTGTCCTCACTGATGTCATTTTAAGGTCTCTTCCTCCAACCAGCCACGTACAACACCAAGGGTCCCCGAAAGGTGACAACAAGCCCCCTGGGATTCCTGATGTGTTTGGTCTTCCATCTCCTCAAAGCCACCTTCCTCCTCTGTCTCCTCTTCTTCAGACTCCTCTCTTTGCATTGCCTCTCTCTGCGTTATTATAAGGTGTGTTAAGTAATACTATTCCTATCAGTTTAATCCCTGTTATGTCCCCTATCAGGGGACGTGTATATGGAATCGATTTTAGGAACCAGGAGATGGAAAAAGATGCTTGGTCGGTCCTCCTACTTCCAATTTGGGGCACTGCGTGTGCAATCTATTGTGCCACCAGATAGGAGTGGTGTGTTAAGTAGTACTATTCCTATCAGTTTAATCCCTGTTACGTCCCCTATCAGGGGACGTGTATATGGAATCGATTTTAGGAACCGGGAGCTGGAAAAAGATGCTTGGTCGGTCCTCCTACTTCCAATTAGGGGCACTGTGCATGCAATCTACTGTGCCACCAGATAGGAGTGGTGTGTTAAGTAGTACTATTTCTATCAGTTTAATCCCTGTTATGGGGGGACGTGTATATGGAATCGATTTTAGGAACCTGGAGATGGAAAAAGATGCTTGGTCGGTCCTCCTACTTCCAATTTGGGGCACTGTGTGTGCAATCTACTGTGCCATCAGATAGGAGTGGTGTGTTAAGTAGTACTATTCCTATCAGTTTAATCCCTGTTAAGTCCCCTATCAGGGGACGTGTATTGAATAGATTTTAGACAACCGCAAAGAGTTGTCAATAGTTGACACACTCATGACATCAATTTTATTCCTCTATGCGTCAATCTTGGTGTAGTGATGACTGTGCTCGTGCGCACGTTTGGGAGATTGCAGGCAATGTTTTTTTTTCAAAGCCTATGGTCGTGCTGAGGTAGTTCAGTGACAGTTAAGTGACCCAGAAAACAGTGATTCTGCAGTGTGGGCCCATTGTTGGCCTAGTAGGCTTTAATGATCACCTTAGATGATCACAAAGAAAGTTAATGTTTTTTCTATTCAAAATTATCCAGCTGATCGCTTTTGGTCTGTTCACAATAAAGCAACAACCTTATCATCTGGGGTGTGCCAACATTGCCAAGGCCAACACACTCATATAGGTGGTTGCTTCATTGTGCTACGCAAGCCCCTTCACCACAACAAGGTAACGATCACGAAGGGGAATTGACACATGTATGTGGCTTTTTTGGGGGGGGGGTTTGCAGCCACAGTGCAGCACCAACAGCCAGAGAAATTGATGTTTCCCAGGCAGAAAGTGCCCTAAAACATTGCGGCTTGAACCCTAGTTGGTGGCGGATAAGTCACGCAAGTCATCCGGCATTCAGAGATAAAACACAGCAGCGTGTGGACTATTTTTAGCCCAAGGCAGCTCATCTCATCAGGCCTTTTTTAGTTGAACGTTTCACCCACTGTCAGTCCCTTTGGGATCCATCCCTTATTCATCTTAATAAAGGTGAGGTAACCTAGACTTTTTTGACCTAGGCAACTTCTCAGTGACAGTACCTCCTGCTGCACTGAAGGTCCTTTCTGACAGGACACTTGAAGCGGGGCAGGCCAGAAGTTCTATCGCAAATTGGGATAGCTCAGACCACAGGTCAAGCCTGAATACCCAGTAGTCAAGGCGTTCATCGCTCCTCAGAGTGTCGATATCCTCAGTTAAGGCGAGGTAGTCTGCTACCTGTCGGTCGAGTCGTTCTCTGAGGGTGGACGCCGAAGGGCGTAGGACTTAAAAAGCTCTGCATGTCCTCCATCAACAACACGTCTGTAAAACGTCCTGTCCTTGCCGGCGTGGTCGTGGAAGGAGGAGGATTACTTTCACCTCTTCCCCTGTTAGATTCCCGTTGTGCTGTGACATCACCCTTATACACTGTGTAAAGCATACTTTTTAATTTATTTTGGAACTGCTGCATCCTTTCCGACTTACGGTAATTCGGTAACATTTCAGGCACTTTCTGCTTATACCGGGGGTCTAGTAGCGTGGCCACCCAGTACACGTCGTTCTCCTTCAGCCTTTTTATACAAGGGTCCCTCAACAGGCATGACAGCATGAAAGACCCCATTTGCACAAGGTTGGATGCTGAGCTACTCATGTCCCGTTCCTCGTCCTCACTGATCTCACTGAAGGAATGTTCTTCTCCCCAGCCACGTACAACACCACGGGTACCATATAGGTGACAACAAGCACCCTGGGATGCCTGCTGTGGTTGGTCTTCCTCCTCCTCTTCCTCCTCAAAGCCACATTCCTCCTCTGACTCCTCTTCCTCAGACTCCTCTTCCAGCGTTGCCGCAGGTCCAGCAAGCGATGCAGATAAGGCTGTTTCTGGTGGTGATGGTGACCACAACTCTTCCTCTTCACACTCATCTACGGCCTGATCCAGCACTCTTTGCAGGGCACGCTCCAGGAAGAAAACAAATGGGATGATGTCGCTGATGGTGCCTTCAGTGCGACTGACTAGGTTTGTCACCTCCTCAAAAGGACGCATGAGCCTACAGGACGCATGAGAGTCCAGTAACGTGGCAAAAAAATTCCCAGCTCCGCAGAGGCTGTCCTAGCACCCCGGTCATACAAATACTCATTGACGGCTTTTTCTTGTTGGAGCAGGCGGTCTAACATTAGTGTTGAATTCCAACGTGTTGGGCTGTCGCAAATCAAGCGCCTCACTGGCATGTTGTTTCGCCGCTGGATATCTGAAAAGTGCGCCATGGCCGTGTAGGAACACCTGAAATGGCCACACACCTTCCTGGCCTGCTTGAGGTCATCCTGTATGCCTGGGTACTTATGCACAAAGCGTTGTACAATCAGATTACACACATGTGCCATGCACGGCACATGTGTCAACTTGCCCAAATTTAATGCCTCTAACAAATTGCTTCCGTTGTCACACACCACTTTGCCGATCTCCAGTTGGTGCTGAGTCAGCCACTGATCCACCTGTGCGTTCAGGGTGGACCGGAGTGCTGGTCCGGTGTGACTCTCTGCTTTCAGGCAAGTCAACCCCAAGACAGTGTGACAGGTATCAGTGGTCAGATGGACCCTTGCCCCAACACTGTGTGCCAGACATGCCATTACTTCCTTTTGCACAATCGAGTACAGGTTGGGGATTGCCTTTTGTGCAAAGAAATTTTGGCCGTCTACCTTCCACTGCGGTGTTCCAATAGCTACAACGAAGGCCTGAGACTCCACCAGCTTGTATGGTAAAAGCTGGCGGGCTAAGAGTTCCGACAAGCCAGCTGTCAGGCGCCGGGCAAGGGGGTGACTTTGTGACATTGGCTTCTTATGCTCGAAGATGTCCTTGACAGACACCTGACTGTGGGCAGATGAGCAGGTTGAGAGGGGGCAAGGAGGACAGGAGTGGTTGACGTGGTTGAAGATGTTGGACCAGGAGGAGGATGGCGGCTTTGAGTTTGTGTGCTGCTTGTACTCATGTGTTGATCCCATCGTCGTTTGTGATGTGCGATCATGTGCCTTCGCAAAGCAGTTGTACCTAGGTAGGTGTTGGACTTCCCACGACTCTGTTTCTTTTGGCACAGGTTGCAAATGGCATTGCTGTTGTCAGAGGCAGACACACACAAAAAATGCCACACTGCTGAGCTTTGCAATGACGGCATTCTGGTAGTGGCAACAGCATGCGTTGATTGGCATGCTGTCTGGCTGACCCCGGGTGCCACTAGCTCCTTGCGACGACCTCCCCCTGCTTCCAACTCGTCTCCTTCTCCTCTCTGTCTCCCCATCTGAACTTTCCCCTGTTCTTCTTCTCTTCTAGCGGGCACCCACGTGACATCCACGGACACATCGTCATCATCAACCGCTTCACTTGTATCTGACAACTCAGCAAAGGAAGCAGCAGCGGGTACAACATCATCATCATCACACCGTACGTCCATGTGTGTAATGCTGCCTGACTAAGACATATCCCTGTTATCTACATCCTCTGGCAATAATGGTTGTGCATCACTCATTTCTTCCAGCTGATGTGTAAATAACTCCTCTGACAGATCAAGTGAAGCAGCTGTGGTGCTAGTGTTGGTGGTGGCGGCAGGCGGGCGAGTGGTAACTTGAGATGTGCCCGAAGCTAAGCTGGAGGAGGATGGTGCGTCAAGGTTCCGAGCGGAAGCTGTAGAAGATTGGGTGTCCTGTGTTAGGCAGTCAACAATGTCCTCAAAACTTTTTGAGTTCAGGGTACGTGGCCTCTGAACACTGGGCATTATTCTAGGGCCAAAGGGAATCACAGCACCACGACTATGACAGCCCCTACGGGATGGCCTGCCTCTGCCTGTCATTTTTTTTTCGATTAGTGGTACTATCTATGCAAGCTACTGTGACACCAGATATGAGTAGCACTGTGCACTGGCAGAAGTTGACATAAAGTTGGAGTATACGCTGTAGGCCTGACACACACGCTTGCAGACAACTAACCACTACTCAATCTATTACAGGCAAAATTGTAGTTTTTTTTAAAATGTACACTACTGTTACACCAGATATGAGTTGCACTGGTGTGACACTGTGCCCTGGCAGGGCCTGAAACACACGTGTGAATGCAACTGACTGCTATTATTTCACAGTCAAATTTGTATTATTATTTTTTTTTATGTACACTACTGTTACACCAGATATGAGTTGCACTGGTGTGACACTGTGCCCTGGCAGGGCCCGAAACACACACGCGTGAAGGCAACTGACTGCTATTATTTCACAGTCAAATTTGTATTTTTGTTTTATGTGCACTACTGTTACACCAGATATGACTTGCACTGGTGTGACACTGTGCCCTGTCAGGGCCTGAAACACACATGCGTGAAGACAACTGACTGCTATTATTTCACAGTCAAATTAGTATTTTTTTTTTTATGTACACTACTGTTACACCAGATATGAGTTGCACTGGTGTGACACTGTGCCCTGTCAGGGCCTGAAACACACATGCGTGAAGACAACTGACTGCTATTATTTCACAGTCAAATTAGTAGTTTTTTTTTATGTACACTACTGTTACACCAGATATGAGTTGCACTGGTGTGACACTGTGCCCTGTCAGGGCCTGAAACGCACCCGCGTGCAGGAACTGACTGCTATAATATTACAGTCAGAATATATATATATTTTTTAAAGCAAGCTATTGTGACACCAGATATGAGTGGTGGCACTGGGCAAGTGGGCACAGTATACGCTGTGAGCCTGACACACACGCTGGCAATCAACTGCAATTAGATTACACAGAAAAAAGAAAAAAAAAGCGGACTGATGTTCTAGCCCTAAAAAGGGCTTTTTGGGGTGCTGTCCTTACAGCAGAGATCAGATGAGTCTTTCAGGACTGTAGTGGACACTGAATACACTAGCCTAGCTATCGATTTCCCTATTAAATCAGCAGCAACTACACTGTCCCTCCTCTCACTAAGAATGCAGCTTCCGAATGAATCTAAAATGGATGTTGTCCAGGAGGTGGGAGGGTCTGGGAGGAAGGGTATGATGCTGATTGTCTGGAATGTGTCTGCTGACTGTGAGGTACAGGGTCAAAGTTTACTCAATGATGATGAATAGGGGGCGGACCGAACATCGCATATGTTCGCCCGCTGCGGCGAACGCCAACAAGCTATGTTTGCCGGGAACTATTCACCGGCGAATAGTTCGGGACATCTCTAATGGCCAGCATTATCACCAGACCGCACCCATTGAGCATGTTTGGGATGCTCTGGATCGGCGTATACGACAGCTTGTTCCAGTTCCTGCCAATATTCAGCAACTTCGCACAGCTGTTGAATAGGAGTGGACCAACATTCCACAGGCCACAATCAACAACCTGATCAACTCTATGTGACGGTGATGTGTTGCACTGTGTGAGGCAAATGGTAGCCACACCAGATACTGACTGATTTTCTGACCACCCCCAGTACGGCAAAACTGTGCACATTTCAGAGTGTCCTTTTATTGTGGGCAGTCTAAGGACACCTGTGCAATATTCATGCTGTCTAATCAGCACCTTGATATGCCACACCTGTGAGGTGGGATGGATTATCTTGGAAAAGGAGAAGTGCTCACTAACACAGATTTAGACAGAATTGTAAACAATATTTGAGAGCAATAGGTCTTTTGTGTATGTAGAAAATGTTTCAGATCTTTGAGTTCAGCTCATGCAAAATGGAAGCAAAACCGAAAGGGTTGCATTTATATTTTTGCTCAGTGTATAACAGTAGAGATGGCCTTGCGGTTTTCCTGGTTGTTGTTTAGCGGCGAAATTTGCACGTCCGCGATTCGCTGAACATGCGAACATATGGCGAGTTCCGGCGGTGCCATACTTTTTGGGCATTGCGCCAAACTTTGACCCATGACACATCCATCAGGTGGGACAGAACAGCCAATTGAGACGTTCCAGAACATGGACACACCCCCACCCTATCAAATAATCCGATTTGGCAGCCATTTTACATTCTGTGTTTTGCCAGTGTAGGGAGAGGTTGCTTTGTATAGCAGGGACAGGCTGTTAAAGACACCAAACGCTAGCTAATAGGGCCACAAAAGTTCTTTTAAGGACTGATATAGGTGTGCTATCGAAAGGTGTGATATACTGAGGGGTGTGATATACTTATAATATACTTTCTAACATACAAAGTATATTATAGTGCATTTGTATTGTGCAGAAGTTGTGTGCGGTTCTGCTGCGACACCGCAGCTATATAGAAGGACAAATGCTATTGGAACAACTAATTGCAATGAGTGTGAAATAACTATTGCCCCTAAAAAACTGATTGAGGGGTGTGATATGCCAATAATATTCAGTCGTGGCGAAAAGTTTTGAGAATTACATAAATATTGGAAATTGGAAAAGTTGCTGCTTAAGTTTTTATAATACCAATTTGCATATACTCCAGAATGTTATTCAGAGTGATCAGATGAATTGCATAGTCCTTCTTTGCCATGAAAATTAACTTAATCCTAAAAAACCTTTCCACAGCATTTCATTGCTGCCATTAAATGACACACAACCAATTGAAACAAAAGACACACATGTACAATTATAACAAATATTTTATTAAATAATAAATATAACAACAGACCATAGACAATGATAAAATATGTAGCAGCAGTACAGACAAGCGCTGCGATAAGCAGCTCAGCCGCCTGACTCTGGGTAAATGAATCCAAAAATCCAAGAGAGGAATAGGGAAACAGTGTATGCTGCACTGAGCAGGCAATATAAACCCTACCCTCAATACACGTACAGCCTCCAACCCCCACAGATGAACATACAATTGCAAAAATAGGAGCCAGAAAAAAGGTGAAATAACAGCCCATAAGCAGTATGGAGGGACAACAATAGTAGTAATAAACGTTGAATAAGAAAAAAATATACTATAACATATTACCTAGAGTTGATAGGAGGCACAGATGAAACAAACCCAGGTCTGGCAGAGAGCGCACCCCGACGCACGTTTCGCTCCCCCGCTTTCTCAGGGGGCGTAATTAAAGGACCTGCTGAGATCATTTCGGTAATCGTCTTGTTAACTCAGGTGAGAATGTTGACGAGCACAAGGCTGGAGATCATTATGTCAGGCTGATTGGTTAAAATGGCAGACTTGACCTGTTAAAAGGAGGGTGATGCTTGAAATCATTGTTCTTCCATTGTTAACCATGGTTACTAATTATCAAAAGTATGTCATCCGCAAAGGCGGCAACTTTGTGCTGCTGGTCCCCAAGAGCTATTCCCTGGATGTCCCTATCCATCGGAATGGTCTGAAGAAGAGGTTCAAGGGCAAGGACAAATAATAAGGGGGAGAGGGGGCAGCCCTGGCCAGTGCCCTTTCGTATTGTAAAGGGGGCTGACAGAGTGTCATTAACCCTAACTGAGGCAGAGGCATGTGAGTACATAGCTTCTATGGCACTGATGAAGGGGGGGGGGGGATGTTTCGAGTGTGCAGTGCTGAGTACATAAAAGACCATTTGACTCTGTCAAATGCCTTCTCCGCATATGTGCTAAGAAGGACTAGGGGGAGGCCTTTCCTTTTGACATAATGGATAATGTTAAGTATTCATGCTGTATTGTCTTTCCCCTTTCTATGTTTCACAAATCCCACTTGATCTCTATGAATTAGCGAGGGAAGCAATTTTGCCAGTCTGTTTACCAACATCTTGGCTAAATTTTTCAAATCTATATTGAGGAGGGAAATGGGCCTATAGTTGGGACATAGAGAGTGGTCTTTACCTTCTTTGGGAATTAACGTAATGTGGGCCATAGTCATATCAGCAGATAGGGGAACGCCTCGTAAGGAATCATTGTAGATTGGCAGGAGGTGAGGGATCAATACTTCATGAAAGGATAAGTAATATGATGTCGGGAGTCCGTCTGGACCGGGGCATTTTCCTCTGGGGGAGTTTTTAATTGCATCTAAGATTTCATCATAAGAGAAAGGAGAGGCTAGATGGATTCTATCTTGTTCCGTGATCATGGGGAGTGTCAGGTTCTCCAGATATTAACTAGAGGGTGTCGAGGAGTCTGTGCTACCCGAGAGAGAGCGCGAGGAATCGAGATTGTAGAGGGATTGGTAATAATCCCTAAACAATGAGGCGATTTTGTTTGACTCAAAAGTTATCCCGCCTTCTGGGGTTTTCAGTTTGTGTATATAGTTATTTGATTTCTTACTCTTGAGCCTAGACATCATGTAACAGGAGGCTTTGTTCCCATGAGCAAACATTTTGTATTGAGAATGCAAAAAAAGTTTAGCTGATGCCACATTCAAAAGATTTTTGAGGGAGGCTCTACATACGGATAATTCCTGTAAGTGAGCTTCCAGCAGAGATCTTTTGTGAGCACTTTCCAAGGAACTGATTTTGGCATGTAGGGAATCTATCTGCTTTTGCCTTTCTTTTTTAAGGTGAGCCCCCAAACTGATACAGTGGCCTCTAATGAACGCCTTGTGGGCGTCCCAAATAGTCTGTGGAGAAACCCCAGGGGTACAATTAATGTCAAAGTATTCTTCTAGAAGGTGTTGTAGTTTAGCTCTACTATCCTGAGAACCTATGAGCATTTCATTAAATCGCCAATGGCTAGTGGGTTTATGGGTAAGAGGAGGCTGTGAAGGTATATGGGGGCATGATCCAAAAGGATAATGGGCCCAATATCTGCTTCAGAGCAGAGCTGGAGATGTTCCTTTGAAATAAACAGATAGTCTAGACGATGATAAGACTTATGCATTGGTGAAAAAAAAGTATAGTCCTTGGAATCTGGGTGTATAGTACGCCAGACATCAATTAAGTGAGCCTTGGATAGTGCCCGAATAAGGGAACGAATACCTTTTCTGGGATTGGGCAGATTTATGGGAGGAGGAATCTACAAAGGGGTTGAGGACAAGATTTAAGTCCCCCCCCCATCACCGTAACACCTTCTCTAAAGGATTCCATTTTCGCTAACAAAGATCTAAGCCAGGGAATCTGTCGGTTATTTGGGGCATAGACATTCACAAAAGTATACAGATGTTGACCTATCTTCCCTTTAACCATTATGAAACGGCCATCTGGGTCACACAACTGGTCGTCTAGAATAAAAGGTACCTTGCCCTGGAACCCAATGCTTACTCCTTTGGAGTTAGATGTAGGAGAACCGCAGTGATACCAGTTAGAGAAATATGAATAGGACAGATTTGGGAAGTGTTGGGACTTAAAGTGGGTCTCCTGTAGAAAAACAATGTTCGCTTTATCTTTTCTCAAAGAGAGAAAAGGTTGAAGTCTAGATGACGGGGCGACCTGTCTCGGATGGATAGTGCTCCACACAATGAGAGACCCGCGGAAACAATCAAAAAACATATTTAGAACAGACAAAAGAAAATTGGGAACTACATATAGGTCCTGAGGGACTCTAGTGAAGGGGGGAATGGCATTCGCCCATTTTGGAGCCGGCGTTCAAGGTCAAATATAACCAGTCGTTCGATCAATGAGTTGTCTAATATATATGATAAGAGGGCAATGGCTATCAAAGTAAAGGCCCTAAGGGTCCAAGTCTCGGCTTGCGGGAAAGGGGGAGACCAAGGGTCGCTGAATACATACATTATATCTTAGCTGCTGGGAGCAGTTCAAGCTCCTACATTTCCATCAGAGATTTGAACCACATAGGGGAATGCGCAAACGAGAACTAGTCCCAAGACACCGATAACAACATCTTAAAATATGGTGACGGCTACACACTAAATTATCGCATAGATATGAGCGCCCTACACCAGTGTGTAGACGAGACCATCATTTTGGGGCCACGGGTCGCAAGGTAGCCCTGGATCTCTGATATCCAACTGTAGTTTCGTAGTGTCGACTAAACACTAAGCCATGGCCCAACAAACAAGTTCTGGGATAATGAATAGTCAAGAACACTGCCAGGGGTTGCTGAGTATATGAATAGCCCAGAGGCGCTGAATACATATTCCGGTCTTCTATAGACGGTTGCGCATTAAATCACCGCAGAAAAAAGAAGCATTGAGTTAGTTCGCATACCAGGACAACGGTATATAAAACAGAATCCACGTGTAAGGCAGAAATTGCAAACAGCAGTCTCTGAGGTAGCCCATGACCTATAATAAATAACCAATACTGAATATCACTAGAATATACCACAAGCAAAATCGCATGTTAAGCATATCCCGGTGATACGAAGCATATTCTGAAGTCGAAGATGTCCGTTTGTATCATGCGGATATAGAGAATAATCGGACTATACTAATGAGCGCGGCGACATATAAATCGCGTCTCAACTAACAGGAGACGCCAAGTGATCCCGTAAACAAACAGTGTACAATATTCAGCTAAATGCACCGGTTACAAGATGGATATAGACTCAAATAAGCCATATCTCATCCAGTAAGACGTTAGGAAAATAACAATATGCGGTGATGTTAAAGGCCCTAAATATTTGCAACATGCGAAGTGTAAGTTAAGGTAAACTTGGGGGTCGCAATAAAGTGCCACAGGTGTCGGACTCAGAGATTCGGAGGAAGTAACAGAGAAGCAATACAATGGGGAGGACTAGAGGTACACCAGAGACACACTACATGAGGCAGGGGTAAAGGTGAGAGGAGAGAAGATAGAATGACTGATACTCATCCGATGCGAAGATGACTAGTAAGAGGCATAAAGTCTCATTCTCAGAAAACGTCGGTAGCAATGCGCCTCGGGGTAAGAGGGTGATTTTTCTTCTTCTCCTTTTGCTTTTGTGCTTTAGGGGTACCCTTCATCTCGAACGGTACCACCTTGGGTAGTTTCGGAAGTGTAGTAATGTCCTGGATAGCGTCCCAATCCTCAATGTCCAGGGGATTTATATCCAGCAGATCGAATGCAGGGCCTAAGTCCAGATGCCACTTGATGGTAATCCTCCTGCCTTGATACGAAAAGGACAATCCAAACGGGAACTGCCATCGGTAAAGAATTTTGTTATTCCTGAGCCAATCGGTGAGGGGTTTAAGAGTCCTTCGCTTCTGCAGGGTCACCGGAGCAAGGTCTTGGAAAATATTGATCGGCACCCCATTATATTTAGCTCCACCAGGTAGACGAGCTTTATTTATTATAGCGTGGAAATGGAGGATTATATCTTTGGGTGGTTCGTTGCCCTGTGGTTTTGGGCGCAATGCCCTATGAGCTCTCTCGATCGTAATGGAAGCAGAGCGTTCCGGGCCCAGTAATTCTTCGCAGATCTCTTTCACTATGGCAGAGGAGTCTTGTGCGGATTCTGTCTCTGGAACTCCTCGGAATCGAAGATTATTTCTTCTCCCACGATTCTCCTGGTCCTCCAGGGCGTTGAACGCCACATTGAGGTGCGTTTGGCATTTTTGAAGGCTAAGGGCTGTTGCCGCTTGGAAATCTAGGATTGCGGCCTGGTTGTTCTCTAGGGCCTCCACTCTGCCGCCTATATGTCTAACATCTTGCCTCATAGAGGAGAGTTCGCTGACAAGTGGTTCCATAGCCCTTTGGAGAGCAGGTATTTTCTGGAAATCGGGAGGTGTTTGCGATGCCTCGAATCTTCAGCGTCGCTGCAGTCAGCTTGTATCTCGGCCTCGCTCTCCTCTGTCTCTCTGCTTGGCTCCGGCGCCATTTTAGCTTCCCTCGCGGCACATATCACTGCAGCTTTTTTAATAAACTTATCCATGTCACCATAGTTCAACGAGTGCTTGGGCGGTAGGGACGAGTCCCCTGTTCTTTGCAGGCCAATCTTGCGCATATTTCAGGTTGAAAAACTGACTTTAGCTGATGAAAAGCCGGGTCTGAGCAGCAGAGCTCAAGCGCACACGTCCATTCAGGTCTGGCGCTAGCTCCGCCCCCCCAGTAGGTGTTTTTCTTAATTGGTGGATAATATTGCAGGAGATTACAAATTTACTCTGAATCCCTTCAAGATTCTTCTCCCTTCAGGATTCTGTGTTAAAAAGGTTACTTGTGTCTGACTATGCTCTGATGCAGCTGCATCTCTCTGTCTCAGACGTTACGAGACGCATTGTGAAGTATTGATGCTAAACTCCAGTTCTGTATTTTTTTTAACTTCAAATTACACCCCAGAAGTTTTATTCCTCATTATATGGGAGGCCTTAGGACTTACATACAGCATGAATTTACAACTAAAAAACAAGAAATACAATACTAGTTTTCTTATTGTCTTAAAATTCCATGATGGAAAGGCTTAGCAAAAGATCAACAGCTATGACTTTCCAGACTGAGCTGATAAAGCTCAGATCACAAATGAGAGAAAAACTTAATGTGCCTTATAGCTAAAAAGATTTATGCACATGGGGATATGGGAAGGAAAATAATGCCAGCTACGGGGAAAAAAAAATTACATTTTCACTGTCTGAAAGCATACACTCCTTTGATTATACCTTATTAACTAAAACAGGTTAGATTTCTGCCTAGTACAAAGATTGTTCTATACAATATATAAAAAAGCATCTCTGTTAAAAAAATATAGAACAGACACTACATACTAACTCCTCAGGCAAAAGCCCCAGCACTGGAAGAATTCTAACCCTACATTGGCTCCCTTCAAAAAATATGCCATTCCTTACAGGTTGGAGCAAGTCTGGCTCTTGAGGCCCATGTAACAGCCCTGATAAAGAAGGACAAAACTATGTCTAATAATTATAAAACAAGAAATTGGTCAAGGAAATTCTGAATTTCCCCATCTCTGAAGGAAAAAACTGAATTTGTTCCCTCTACATAAGAAAAAGACAACATGACCAGAGATATAAATGTACAGTCGTGGCCAAATGTTTTGAGAATGACACAAATATTAGTTTTCACAAAGTTTGCTGCTAAACTGCTTTTAGATCTTTGTTTCAGTTGTTTCTGTGATGTAGTGAAATATAATTACACGCACTTCATACGTTTCAAAGGCTTTTATCGACAATTACATGACATTTATGCAAAGAGTCAGTATTTGCAGTGTTGGCCCTTCTTTTTCAGGACCTCTGCAATTCGACTGGGCATGCTCTCAATCAACTTCTGGGCCAATTCCTGACTGATAGCAACCCATTCTTTCATAATCACTTCTTGGAGTTTGTCAGAATTAGTGGGTTTTTGCTTGTCCACCCGCCTCTTGAGGATTGACCACAAGTTCTCAATGGGATTAAGATCTGGGGAGTTTCCAGGCCATGGACCCAAACTGTCAACGTTTTGGTCCCAGATGCACTTAGTTATCACTTTTGCATTATGGCACGGTGCTCCATCGTGCTGGAAAATGCATTGTTCTTCACCAAACTGTTGTTGGATTGTTGGAAGAAGTTGCTGTTGGAGGGTGTTTTGGTACCATTCTTTATTCATGGCTGTGTTTTGGGGCAAAATTGTGAGTGAGCCCAGTCCCTTGGATGAGAAGCAACCCCACACATGAATGGTCTCAGGATGCTTTACTGTTGGCATGACACAGGACTTATGGTAGCGCTCACCTTTTCTTCTCCGGAGAAGCCTTTTTCCTGATCCCCCAAACAATCAGAAAGAGGCTTTATCGGAGAATATGACTTTGCCCTAGTCCTCAGCAGTCCATTCTCCATATTTTCTGCAGAAGATCAATCTGTCCCTGATGTTTTTTTGGGAGAGAAGTGGCTTCTTTGATGCCCTTTTTGACACCAGGCCATCTTCCAAAAGTCTTCGACTCATTGTGCGTGCAGATGCGCTCACACCTGCCTGCTGCCATTCCTGAGCAAGCTCTGCACTGGTGGCACTCCGATCCCGCAGCTGAATTCTCTTTAGGAGACGATCCTGGCACTTGCTGGACTTTCTTGGACTCCCTGAAGCCTTCTTAACAAGAATTGAACCTCTTTCCTTGAAGTTCTTGATGATCCTATAAATTGTTGATTGAGGTGCAATCTTAGTAGCCACAATATCCTTGCCTGTGAAGCCATTTTTATGCAATGCAATGATGGCTGCAAGCGTTTCTTTGCAGGTCACCATGGTTAACAATGGAAGAACAATGATTTCAAGCATCACCCTCCTTTTAACAGGTCAAGTCTGCCATTTTAGCCCAACAAGCCTGACATAATGATCTCCAGCCTTGTGAAGGTCAACATTCTCACCTGAGTTAACAAGACGATTACTGAAATGATCTCAGCAGGTCCTTTAATGACAGCAATGAAATGCAGTGGAAAGGTTTTTTGAGATTAAGTTAATTTTCATGGCAAAGAAGGACTATGCAATTCATCTGACCACTCTTCATAACATTCTGGAGTATATGCAAATTGCTATTATAAAAACTTAAGCAGCAACTTATCCAATTTCCAATATTTATGTAATTCTCAAAACTTTTGGCCACGACTGTAGGTCAGGATGCACAAATGCCAAAAAGGCTTTTGACAGGGTGGTCATTTGCAAAACTTGCTTTCTCGTCTCAGTTTATTAATACTGCATTTTCTGTATTTCAACTACTCTGCCAGAGTGTAAGCTAAAAACTCTTTCTCATCCCCTTTAAACATAACAAATGGTGACCCTCAGGAGTGCCCACTGTTCCTTACTAAGGTTTTGTTGTCCAGAACCAATGACACAATCCATTTGCCAAACTAGTAACATGTAAAGCTTACAGACCCCCTCAAGAATGAAAATATTCTGACAATTTACTGTTTGGATTTCTAACCATACCCAAGCGTTTCCATATATTTTAACACAATTTAATGAATTTAGCTTATTATTCAATGTTACATAAATTTCAGGAAATATAAACACGTAAATATCATATTATCTGCTGTAGAACTTTCCTCTTCAAAAAGCCTTTTGCCCTTTCTTGGGAGACATCTTATACATTACATAAGGACCCTACCTTTCATTTGACCTGAGCCACCAACCACTTCTCACTCAAGTGAGATCCCAATTAGCTGCAGTTAAAATTCCATATATCTCCTGGATAGGCAAGAATTACCTAATTTATTCTTGTAAAATGTCTCTGTTACACATATTTATCTCCTTTCTTTCTAAGAATAGCTAGGGTATTTTAGTAAAATCCTATGGAGCTCCTACAGCCCTTGTGTAGTCCTGGTGTAGCTGTCAGGTTTTTACACAACCCTGGAATCTTGGAACTCTAAGCTTTGCTTGGGCTTTGAGAAAAGTAGCTGACAGTGTAGTTTGATCCGAGCTTGGACAGCAGTTTCACCAACATCCACCATTAGAGTTGAGCGGACACCTGGATGTTCAGGTTCGCCGGGTTCGGCCGAACTTCGCAAAAAAAGTTAGAGTTCGGGACCCGAACTTGACCCTGAACCCCATTGAAGTCAATGGGGACCCGAACTTTGTAGCACTAAAATGGCTCTAAAACAGTCAAGGAAAGGGATAGAGGGCTGCAAAATGTGGTTAAGAGCATGGCAAGTGCTCTCCAAACAAATGTGGATAGGGAAATGACTTCAAATAACATAAAAATACATACAAATAAAAAATAATAATCTTGATCTAGGAGGAGGAGGTCCATATGGAGTAGAAGGTTGAGGAGGCGTGGATGTGTGGTTGTAGGTGGAGGAGGAGGTAGCCAACACTGGTTTTTGTTTTTGTTTTTTATTTATTTATTTATTTATTTTTGTTTAAATTTGGGTAGACCCCAAAACATTGGGAAATATAAAAAAATAAAACAAAGAGAAAATGCGCTGAAGTACAACAATGGCTGGGTGAGGCCGGTATATGTCTATTCTGCACAAGGTACTGACAAGTCCTGTGGGATCCCTGCCTGGTTCATTTTAATGAACGTGAGCTTGTCCACATTGGCTGTGGACAGGCGGCTTCGCTTGTCTGTGATAACACCCTCCTGCCCTACTAAACATACATTCAGACAATACACTGGCTGCAGGGCAGACAGCACCTTCAAGGCGTAAAGGGCGAGCTCAGACCATGTGCCCAATTTGGAGACCTAGAAGTTGAAGGGGGCAGACCCATCAGTCTGTACATGTAGGCATGTGCACACATACTGTTCCACCATGTTGCTGAAATGCTGACTCCTTCTAAGACGTTCCATATCAGCTGGTGGTACAGCTGGTTGTGGCATGCTGACAAAACTTTTCCACATTTCAGCCATGCTAACCCTACCTTCTGAGGTGCTGGCGGTTCCCCAGCTGCATTATCAACCTCTTCCTCCTCCTCTGCCTTCGCCTTGTGCTTCCACTGTGCCCCTGCTGTCAGGTGGGAATGCCATCAGCAGCGTGTCTACCAGCGTGCGCTTGTACTCGCGCATCTTCCGATTACGCTCCAGTGACGGAATTAAGGATGGTACATTGTCCTTTTAACAGGGATCCAGCAGTGTGGCCACCCAGTAATCAGCACAAGTTAGAATGTCTAGTACCAAGAGACTGGCACACTAAACATATGGAGAAAGATGGCTAGGTTCAAAACTGCAGAATTTATTATACATGCAAATAAAATTGAACAGATAAAATCTTACTATAATAATAAAAATATATGTTCAGTATGATATAGTGAACATTCAATAGTTTTCTAAAACATCAATACATTTGCATAATATCTCATCGATGATTATAACATAAAATTAAGATTAAATACACATTTAAAGATTCATGGAGTGCCTAATACCAAAAGTCATTTTTATCAATTCAAGGAAGGTTCCTAGGTAATAGGTAATATAAAAGTCACTTCAATAATTTTGTCTCTTATAGAAAAAAGTGCGGGGAGATTGTTATCCACCGCTGCACTGGTATCAGTGGTATTGGAGAAATGAAAATGGTCAGTTTTGCTTTTCAGTATAATCGATTTTCTTTCGTTCGATGTTATTATCTGGTCCTTTAAATATTAGAGCCAGTAATGATAACCCACAATTTGTGGGCTTACCTTCACTTTTTCTGGCTGGTCCGTCTAGTTTGTCGGGATCCACTGGGTCCTGGCGTCCCGGGTGTCTCACAGTCGGCGTCCCACGTGTGTTCGAAAATTACAGCCGGAGAGTAGTTCGAAATTCCGGAAGTGACGTGATCAGCAAGCAAGACAGAGCATTCGATATTTCTTGGTAAGTATCTTCGTTACAACAATCGATGCTCTCGAAGGTAATGTGAAAATCTTACAGTGCACTGTTAGTATCTATGATAAAGTCCGTTCTTCATAGAAAAGGGTCATATTCCAATGCCATTCGCGTTTCAGGGACGGATCTCCCCTTCTTCAGTGGTGATGACCCTTCCATATGCCTTATACTCCAAATTCCAAATACCCTTTACTGGTCAGTTCCAAAACCTGATATGGAATGAATTTGTTAATTTTCATAACAGTTTTATGAACTTATTTCAACTCATTTTGAGTATAAAAGTACATATGTATCACATTTCTGTTGGCTCTAATCTCATATCTTTCATTTTACATTCAATTTTTTCGCGTGCGGTTTTATTGCGGTTTCTGTGCGTTTTTGGGATTGGGATAAGTTGTCATTTTTCATATTGAACATGGTCTATGTAAAATTTTTCTTGCACATGTTTTATTTAAGTTTATATATTACTTCAACCATCCATGTGGTGTATCAATGGTATTCATTTTGATATAATTAAAATTATATCATTTTCATAAAATATTAACAATAAAACCCTATCAAATAATATAACACATTTACTAAATCTATACACAATGTGGATTTTGATATTTTCGTTGATTCGCACAAATTTATGAATGTAGTTATATATCCTCCCTTGGTATCCACCCCTTTTATGCTTTTATTTCAATTAGTCGTACACATAAGGAACAGTCATTTATCGCCCATATGCAGAACATTAGAATCTCTATTCATATTAATCCGTAGTATAGCTTTTTGGAATATTCGGTTTTTCCGAAGGAGCATCTTGCTAGATGGAAAAAAGGGGGCATACGCTCATCTCCGAGGGAGGATCGCAGTGCTGATAGACAGCCAGACATGCGATCCTCCATTCGAAGAGGAGCAAACGCCCCATATCCTCATAGAAAACCAAGTATTTCCAGGTCGGCATTTAGTCCCCTGGGTATGAGGCTGCCGAAATCATATATACGTTTTGATTCCGCCCTCGACATTTTTTCGATATGGTTGCCACCCCTCCAGTCGTGTTCTATCTGATCCAACACCAAAAAGGACAGACCTGTACAGTCTTTATTATGTACCTCTTTGAAATCTTTCGATAGGGCATTGTTTTCACAACCCTTTGCTATATTACCTAGATGTTCAGATATTCTGGTTTTTAGCTGCCTCTTTGTTCTGCTAATGTATTGTTTTGGGCATGGGCATTGGATCATATAGATGACACTGGAGGAGTTACATGTCATGAAATGTTTAATTTTCATGGAAAAAGAGTTTTGAGTCGAGGTTCTTTTTTTTATTTTATTTGGTTTTCCTGCAACCCATGCAGCATCCACATCTGAAAGGCGATTTTGGCTTGTTGTTTTGGACTTTTTTTTTACTGTTAGTGCTATCTGTATACCTAAGTTGGGTGCTTTGGTATATGTAATCAGGGGACTTGTCGGTAACAGTAAACCAATAAGTTTGTTGTGGAGAAAATGATGCCAATGGCGTTTAATAATTCCAGTCACTTGTTTTGATCGTACATTATATATGGGATATATATGGGAGGATCATTCTAAATTCAGAGTTTTTATTTAGTTTTTGAGTTTTTCCCCATCAAAGAATGTCTTTCTGTCTAATTTTCTCACTTTGTCAAGAGCTTCTCCCAATAATTGGTCTGGATATAATTTCTCTTTAAACTGCGTTCTCATTGTTAGTGCTTCTTCTTCAAACTTGGCCTCTTCCGTACAGTTCCTCCGGATGCGTCGGAACTGTCCGAAAGGAATATTAACGAGCCAATTGGGCAGGTAACCAGGTAACAACTTGAGAAAAGAATAAACCCGTTCTTTGCAGTTGGTTTATGATAGGTATTGCATATATACTTATTTTCTCTCTTGGTAATCTGAATGTCTAAGAAGTCTACCCTATCTGTGTGAGACTGCTGCATGACTTGGGGCTCAGACTGCTTGGCTGATTTGCAAGGGGGTGAGGTGAAAGACTGATGGACATAGGCTGCAGATGCCAACTCTGATCTTTCAGCAGTGGACTGGGTGGGAGACAATTTGAAGGAACTGAAGGCACTGTCAGCCACCTAATCTACTATCGCCTGTACTTGTTCTGGCCTCACCATTCTTAGAGCCGCATTCGGGCCTACCAAATAACGCTGAAGGTTCTGTCACCTACTCTCACCTGAGTAAGGTATTTCACTTGTGCGTGTAGCTGGCACAGATCGACCACGGTCTCTCCCTGCAAGAGGATCTCCAACAACACCAGCAGCACCACGACCGGGGCCATGTCCCTCTCTCTTCATTCTTTGCGTTCATCCACCAAACTAAAAGATGGTTTATGTCACGCGACAATGTAACCGCCAATTGTCAACAATTAAGTTCACTGACATTAAGGGTCCATTCACACGTCCGTTGTTTCTTTCCTGATCTGTTCCGTTTTTTGCGGAACAGATCTGGACCAGTTCTGTACCCATTCATTTTCAATGGGTCCTGAAAAAAAATCGGACATTGTGATCTGTTCCGCAAAAAACAAAACAGATGAGGAAAGAAACAACGGAGGTGTGAATGGACCCTAAGGCTGTGCCGGTGTCATAAAGAGAAAAAAGTTCTTGAGGTCACACAACAGTGTGACAGGCAAATTTAATACAACCAACAATGTAACAGCAGTATTGACTGGTTTTATTGGACTGTCAGAAATGCAGCGCAGGCCGAAAATGTACTAGCTAGTACAAAGAGTGAGTTTTTTTCAAACGACAATGTAGCAGCAGTATTTAACTGTTTTATTGTATTGTCAGAAATTCAGTACAGCCGCAAACATGCTATCTAGCACAAAATTTGTGTTTTTTTTCAAACGACAATGTAACAGCAGTTTTTAACCATTTTATTGGACTGTCAAAAATGCAGCGCAGGCCGCAAATATACTATCTAGCACAAAATGGGAGTTTTTTCAATCAACAATGTAACATCAGTATTTAACTGTTTAATTGGCTTGTCAGAAATTCAGCGCAGGCCGCAAATGTACTATCTAGCACAAATGGGTGTTTTTTTTCAAACAACAATATAACAGCAGTATTTAACGGTTTTATTGGACTGTCAGAAATGCAGCGCAGGCTGTAAATGTATTATGTAGCGCAAAAAGTGAGCTTTTTTCAAACAACAATGTAACAGCAGTATTTAACTGTTTTATTGGACTGTCAGAAATGCAGCGCAGGCCACAAATGTACTATCTAGCACAAAAACTGATGGATTTACTGAATTGATTACACTCACATATGCAGTACAGGGGTACTTTATAGAAAAAAATGCAAATATGTCACCCCCTGGGTCCCTGAACTCACAGACGGATTACCTATATTATTTTCCCTTCTCCTGGCACATATGCAGTGCAGGTGCACTTAAAAAATGGTTATATGTTGCCCACTGAACTAAAAGAACAGGATTAAATTATTGCCCCTGGCACAAATGCAGTGCTGGTGCACTGAACTTGCACAAAATGGCCGCCGCTGCCGCCCACCTAACTAACAAACGGATAACAGTTATTTTTCTGTTTCACTAAGCTCAGGGCAGGGTACAAAAATGTTGCATTGCACCCACAAAAGAATAATCACTGTGGAACTGAGTTAACAACAAGTTCTGATATCAGATTCTTTCCTATTCTCTCCCTCACAGCAGCAGCATCCTCTCCCTACACTGGTAAGAGCTGAGTGACGAGCTCCGCTACGTGACTCCAGCTTATATAGAGGCTGGGTCACATGCTGCACTGGCCAATCACAGCCATGCCAATAGTAGGCATGGCTGTGATGGCTTTTAAGGGCACATGAGTTAAACGCTTGTTAATTGGCTGCCCTTTAGCCTTTCAAAAAGTGCCATTAAATCGACGAACACCGAACTCGAACCTGAACTTTTACTGAAATGTTCAGGTTCGGGTCCGGGGTCCAAAATTGTTAAAGTTCGAAACGAACCCAAACTTTACAGTTCGGGTTCACTCAACCCTAGCCACCATACATTCAAAGCAGATGCTGGGTCTTTCGAGACCATAAGGGCCAGATGTTTTATACAGCAGACAACCAGTGGATGAGATTGTGATCAGAGACAATACTGATCACTGACTTTTAACCTCTCATATGCCTTGGTCAGATAGGAGACATGTAATTTAAAAATGATTTTAGTTGCACTTGGTGCTATTTAAAACATGTGAGAAAGACTATGAATTCTTTTTTTTTCATATTTTCCAAGCTATAGAATTTTATTTATTTTTTTATGAAAAAAGACAACAAATGCTTCACCACCTACATTACCTGCCTGAGCATGCTCTTAACCCTTTGCGCCCGGGGGATGCACCCGATTCGCCCCCTCTCGCTATGCAGCTGCATATAGGACATGTTTTATATGCAGCTTGTAAGCAGGCCTTTTTACCTGGAAGAAAGGCAGAGTACACCCCTGCTATCATTGTAGCTAAAGGGTGGCTCCTGTGTTCTGTCAATAATACCTTCAAAGTAACAAAGGTAAAAAGTCCAATATAAATGTTAGCAGCAGCACAGTGACTCAAATTTAAAATCTACTACAGCTATGCTAGTTTATTATGTAATTTGCACTTGTGAAAAGGAGCCATGTGATAAAAACACTTAGCTCCCTGTACATAGATAATAAAATATTCAATGTCATCATGTTCACTTTCTGAGTTCAAATGTTCGGTTCATAGTTCAACAGTGCAAGAACCCTCATCATCACATTTAGATGCCCTACTACCATTTCATGTATAATCGTCAGTGTGCTGCTATTTATATGCATGTTCATTAAACTGTAAATCACAGCAATGACATATTGTCACTAACACATTTCAGCCTTATTACTTCCTGTTGAAAGTGAAATGTTTGCAATAGGAATATTAAGAAATAAAGATGAAGATGACACATTGCTGGCAATAGCGAATAAAACAATATATAGAGTATAGCTAGAGAAAGTTAAAAACATTGGGTAATGGGGATTAAGCAATAGATAAAAATTATAATGTCCTGGTTAAAAACAAGGAGATTGAAAAATTCTCCAACAATTATAATGGTACTATCTAAATTCTGTGACAAATGTGAATTTATGAAACAGAAGTCATGTAATGCAATTTGTAGTCATTTCCTTGCGATCCACTAAAGTTTGCCCCTGTTTGCACATGTCTCAGAACTCTAGTATCAGACTAGTAGCTGTTGCATTCATGGACATTAAAGGGGCTATGACACGATTGATGTAAACAATAAAAATCAGACATCATAGCTAGAACCAGCCCTGTGCCTGACATGAATCGACAGAACCATCAGATCTCCCCATGCATTGCTTTAATGGATGTGCTAAACTAGCAGCTCAGGGGGCATCTCCTTTCTCAGGGGGCATGCCCTTTCATTGCAGCTCTCCCCCTATAACTGTCACAGCTTTTAAGGGTGGGTTTATGTCACGTTTTATGCCTCCGCTTGACATATATGTTGGAAAAAAAGGAAACAAAAATGCAGCACAGTTCTTGTATTCTGCACAGTCCGGTAAAAAAAAAAAGTGGACTTTTTTTAACAACGGAACCCTATGGTGAACGGATGCCACGTACCGCATCAATCTGTGAACCCAGCCTAAGGGTCAATTCACACGTCCGCAAGTGTTTTGCGGTCTGAAAATTGCGGATCCGCAAAACATGGACACTGGCCATGTGTGTTCCACATTTTGCGGACTGCACAAGGCCGGCACTTTAAAAAGAAATGCCCTTTCTTGTCCGTGTCTGTGGACAAGAATAGGATATGTTCTATTTTTTTGCGGAATGGAAGTGTGGATGTGGAACGGAAGTGCGGATGCGGACAGCACACTGTGTGCTGTCAGAATCCTTTACAGCCCCATTTAAAATGAATGGGTTCGGATCCATTCTGCAATGTTGTGGAGCGGATACGGACCCATTTTGCGAACGTGTGAATGGACCCTAATAGTAAGTATGTCTGGTGAAAGTTTAAAGTTGGAATTGAGCATGTGTCCATGATCATCCAGCTCAGTAGAGTATCGCATGCATAGCTATACAGTCCAAACACAAGATGTAATTATGAAGAAATCCAGAGAATATCTGTGGTGAAGTACTTATGTGGATTATGAGATTTTCTTTGGATGGCTAAAAATAAAATAGGGAATGTAGTGCTCTTTAGAGTAGGTGCCTGCTAATGAGGCTGATGTTAATAGATTGGTAGCCACATGCAAGAAGTCAAGAGCCACAGACACTGATGAACAATAACATATCTTTGATTACACTATAACATATAGCCCTTTGTTACGCTGGCGGCCTGTGTCCAGCCCTCCATTCACTAAGTGTCTGCCTCTTTGGTGCGTATTTGTGAACAGGAGCTTAGTTACGTGTATCTCACCTGAGGTTCAGCACTGCAGAGGTTACAACCTTTCTCTTCTTGCTCTAACTAGTTCATCCGCTTCCCTATAAATACCTGCTTGTCTCCCTCACTCTTGCCTGAACAGTACTGGTCCTCTAGGTTCTGCTAGTCTGCTTTACCTTGCTGTCTGAGCTATAATCCGTTTACCTGACATTTGCCTTCCTGGACTTTGACCTCAGCCTGTACCTGACTTTGATCCCTGATCATATTGGGTCAGTAGTGTACCACCCCTGGGTAGTTGGCACAGTGGATACTTTTGGACACTTTGGCTTCTAGCGTAAAATTTAGTGTTAAAGATGGTGCAATATATTTGATTCCGCTACTATAATTATGATATGTAATTTTTAAGATTATAATAATAAACTTTTATATTTTTAAAGGGGAACAGAGATGTACTCATTTTGTTGGCAAGTGGTATTTCCGTAAGGTTATGTTGTTACTATAGTGAAACAGGTAGTGAAGTCATGTGCCACAATCCAGGAAACCAGTTTTGTTTCAATGGTTGACAAACCATGCTTCTAGTTTAAGTGCAGCCGACTGTGTATCACATGTAGATTCCTACTCAAAAGCAAATGAATCTCCATAAACTGTTATGCTATGCATGAATACACCTGATGCAAGGTTCACACAGCACATATATTTTAGTGCAGTTTTATTATTTTAAGACATCATATTTGGCTTGTAGTTTTCAGTGTGAAGTCAGAGTAAGAATGTTAGTTTGCGGACAAGACATCTGTCTTCACACAGACGTCTGAGCAACAAGCTGTGTCTCCCATTGCTCTTTTGCCCACTTGAGAACACAGACTAGTCTGGTACTTAAGGCTTGGTGATTCTTTAAAAAAAAAATTGAGCTTCCAATTTTAAAATCCATGACTGTTTTACTTTGATGTCAATCAGTTTAATTGCATAATTGTCACGAGGGTGTCAAGAGCCACGTCTGACTCCGTTATACCCGGGGTCAGGAAGTCGCAGCGGGTGGCTGCGCGCTCTATGTCTAAAGATCACGTTGTTTCTTAGTGATTGTTTTCTGTGTTTGCCTTGCAATCCTTTTTGTCTCACTCAGGGATCCGTAGCTTCTCCTCCTCAGCTGTTTCTTGTCTGCCACTCCCAACTTCCTTATATTCTCCTCTCACACTTCTCTAGTTGCCAGTTATAGAGCTTCCTGCCTGGACTTCTATACTGACCCACTGGAGCTGTGAATCCTGGTTGTTGTTCCAGAGTGCTACCCTCCGGATCCCTGTTGGGCTTTTTGTTGTCTCCTGTTGTCGCCCACCTGGGATTATATGTTTAGTCTGTATTGTCTGTCCTCCCCTTGGTGTTTTCCTTTAGAGCTAGTGGTGCGGACTAGTGTTCCCACCGCCCTGTTCACTATCTAGGGCTCATCTTAGGGAAAGCCAGGGTTTTAGGCACGTGATCGGCGTACGGGTGAGGAACCCGTCTAGGGACGTCAGGGCAGCCAGGTGCCAGCCGCAAGGTGAGTCAGGGTTTACCACCTTCCCTCTCACTTGGGCAGGGCCTTCCTCTTTCCCTCCCTCTGTGTCACATATGTGATAGTCACGCCGATCGTGATAATAATGCTTAAAAAAAATTGGGGGGCAACAGTGTGAAAAACAATGCAATACCACCATTGTTAAGTAGGGTTTCATTTTTATGGTAAAAATGACATGATAACTTTATTCCACAGGTCAGTTTGATTATGGAGATACCAAAGTTATATGTATTTTGTTAAATATGCTTTACTGTTAAAAAATTAAAAAGCTATTAAAAAAAAAGATTGCTTTGTGTCTCCTTATTCTAACATCCATAACATTTTTACTTTTCTCTCAATGCAACTTTATGGGGGCTTGTTTTTTGTGAGGTAAGCTATAGTATTTATTGATATCATTTGTGGATACATTGGAACTTTTCATAATTTTTATTACAAATTTTGGGTGAGATGAGGTGACCAAAATAAAATTTAAACTCTGTCATTTCTGTCCTATCTTATATATATATATACAGTAGAGATGAGTGAAGTTTGGAAAAAATAGGTTTGGACGATTAACCGTTCTTCAAGAAATTTGATTTGTTCCAAATTAATTCATCATGAATCATGATAAATCATGTATACCTAGCCCACTCTGCCTAATCATATGCACCCCACTTGGTGGCCAAGGCACAGCTTGGAACTTAAATTGCAGGGAGAGTGCAGAAGGAGTGTATCGCTATGTGCATTACATTCTAGTGTACTAACATTCATAGTCAATCCATTCTGTAGGTACTGTGCCATCAGTATTACAGGCAGTTATAATTTATCGCAATCTATATCACTGGGCAGGGCACCAAGACTCATAGCAAAACCCTTCTGTTACCTGTGGAATTATTGTATGGCAGTATTATAGGTCAATAACAGCGTCAGGTCTAATTTATAGCTGTGGACTTAATCATGCAGTGCATCAAGATTCAAGTAGTGGCCCCATGACAGAGTGGGGATGGTGGAGGCAGCAGCAGTAGCAGCGACAGTAACCGTGACAAAAGTGGCCGCATGACAGAGTGGGGCAGCAGCAATGAGACAGGTGTGTCACCCCAATTGGTGAATCAGGGCCTAATAGCATTTCTTATCTAATAATCAATGTGGACATGCCCCAAAGAGTGGAATGAGACAGGTGTATCATACCAATTTGTGAATCAGCGCCTAACACAATTGATATTAATCAATGTGTCTATCTATAACAGAACAGATTAACCCCTTCCCGAACAGTGGCGTAATAGTATGGCGTAGCAGGACGTGACTTACCGCCCAGCTCCTTACTATTATGGCGCGACGAACACCGGCCCCCGGGTATAATCGCTCGGGAACCGGGGTGCGATGGCTGCTCTGCCGAATAGGCAGCCATGTTAGCTGAGGGCTGCGGGAGGTGTTTCCGCCCCCCTGCAGCCCTGATCGCTGCTATTGGTCGGATTCCACAGGCATGCACATCGCAACTCTGGCCGCGATACGGAGTTGCAGGAGGGGGCGGGAGGTGTCATCTGGAGGTGACCAATGATAAACAAGTCAGCACCTGTCTCCTCCTAGGTCAGGCAGGAGACACCAGTGTTTTGGGTCCCCTGCCAGAGCTGCTATTGGCTGGAACAACGCTCCAGCCAATGGCAGTGCTCTAGCTGCACAGGAAGAGGCAGAACTTCCCTGCATGCAGCCCTTTTAGCTGGTAACTGCATGCAAAGAGGTTCTGTGCCTTTCTGTGCTGCTTGTGGCTTGCTGGGACTTGTGATGCACCACCAAAGCATTTTAACCCCTTTCCTGCTGAAAAGAAGAAGAAAGAAGAACATCTGGAATATCTGCACAGATATTTTTTTTTTTCATTTACAGCTGTCCCAGATCCCTAAACCACCCTCCATCCCTGTACCTTCTCTAATTCTTCCAAACCAATCAGAAGAGGGCCCCAGTACTTCTGTAAGTCACAGTCGACAACATATCCCAGCTGAAGTCCCCCAGACAGCAAGAAAGGGAAGGACCCGAAAAAGATGCAGAGTGTGTTCAAAAAGGGGTATTAGGAAGGACACCATTTACCACTGTGAAATCTGCCCTAAAAAACCTGGCCTGTGCATGAAGGAGTGTTTTAAAATATACCACACATCCATGGAGTATCAATTTGATTTCATCCTTAATGCTCCCTGTAATATTTCCACTTTATATCTCTGAATTAAGTCCAACTCCATTGCATATCCACTATCCAACAACCACTACATATTTTTTTCTGTGAGACAACTATGCCCTTTCCACCCCATAAAATGTTCGTACGGGGGTGCACTTTCCAAAATGGGGTCAAATCTTTGTTTTTGTTTTCTGGGGAGCTCAGGAATTTTTTAAATGCGACATGGCAGCTAAAATCCATGTCTGTTTATTCAGGATTGCAAAAAACTGTTTGTGCACTTTGCCTCTAGAGACCTCCTGTGCGCCCATACAGCAGGCTACAAACACATATGGGGTTTTTGCAAAAAAAGGGAGAAAATAGGGAACATATACTGGGGTGCATTTTCTCCTTTAGCCCCTTGTGAAAGTGAAAAATTGGGGTCTGCTAGTAATTCTTGTTTTTTACAATGTGTGCTTTGAAATCTTTTCTCTACTATTTCTGACTTCTGTGAGAAACCTGTTTGCCGAAAAGTTCCCTTTCCGCCACTTAAAATGTTCATACAGGGGTGATCTTTCCAAAATGGGGTCACTTCTTGGGGTTTTTCATTTCTGGGGACCTCAGGAAATGTATTTAATGTGACATGGCAGCTAAAATCCATATCTGTTTATGCAGGCCTGCAAAAATCTGTTTTTGCGCTTTGCCTCTAGAGACCTGCTATGCGCCCATACAGCAGACTACAAGAACATTTGGGGTGTTTTCAAAAAGGGGAGAAAGAGGGAAACATATTCTGGGGTGCATTTTATATTTTAACTCATTGTGAAAGTAAAAGATTGAAATATTTTCTCAAGTATTTCTGTCTTTAATAAGACACCTGTTTGCCAAAAAGTACCCTTTCTAACACTTAAAATGTTCATAAGGGGGTGCTTTTTTCAAAATGGGGTCACTTTTTGGGGGTTTCCACAGTAGGGCCACCTCAGGGTGTCTTCACATGTGACATGTTACCATTCTAGCTAAATCAGTTATCCTAACGCCATATGGTGCTCCTTCCACTCTGAGGCCTACCGTGTGTCCATACATATTTTTTTGAGCACATATGGGTGTTGGCATATTCGGGGGGAAATGGGGAACAAAATGTGTGGTGCATGTTGTCCTTTTACCCCTTGTGAAAGTGAAAAATGTGGGTGTAAATAAACTTTTTCTGGAAAAAATTTTAATTTTTCATTTTCACAGCCAAGCGTTTCCTAATTCTGTGAAACGCCCGATGCGTCAAAGTGTTCACTACACACCTTGAAATATTCCTTGAGGGGTGTAGTTTCCTGAATGGAGTCACTTTTTTAGTGGTTTCTAATGTAGAACAACCTCAGGGTGTCTACACATGCGACATAGCTCCCAATTACAAATCCAGCTAAATCCGCTCTCCTAACGCCATATGGTGATTCTTACACTCTGAAGCCTACAGTGCGCCTAAACATAATTTTTTGAGCATATATGGTGTGTTTCTGTATTTAGTGAGAAATGGGGAACAAAATGTGGGGTGCATTTTGTCCTGTTACCCCTTTTGAAAGTGAAAAATGTGGGTGTAAAGCAACTTTTTCTGGAGAAAATTAGTATTTTAAATTTTCACAGCCAAGCATTTCCTAATTCTCTGAAACGCCCGATGAGTCAAAGTGCTCACTACACACCTTGAAATATTCCTTGAGGGGTGTAGCTTCTGGAATGGGGTCACTTTTTTAGGGGTTTCTACTGTAGGGCCACCTCAGGGTGTCTTGACATGCGACATAGCTCCCAATTACAATTCGAGCTAAATCCGCTCGCCTAACACCATATGGTGCTCCTTCCACTCTAAAGCCTGCCGTGCGCCCATACATAATTTTTTGAGTATATAAAGTTGGCGTATTCGGTTGGAAATTGCTAACAACATGTGGGGTGCATTTTGACCTGTTACCCCTTGTGAAAGTGAAAAATGTGGGTGTAAAGCAACTTTTTCTGGAGAAAATTGTAATTTTTCATTTTCACAGCCAAGCGTTTCCTAATTTTGTGAAATGCCCGATGGGTCAAAGTGCTCACTACACACCTTGAAATATTCCTTGAGAGGTGTAGTTTCCGGAATGGGGTCACTTTTTTAGGGGTTTCTACTGTAGGGCCACCTCAGGGTGTCTTGACATGCAACATAGCTCCCAATTTCCATTCCAGCTACAATCAAGCTCTATACACCACCGCAATGGATTTGAAATGAAACAAACAAGATGTGCTTTAACTGCAGACTGTCAGCTTAAATTGAGGGTATTTACAGCCAAATCAGGTGAACGGTTTAGGAATTACAACAGTTTGCATATGTGCCTCCCACTTGTTAAGAGACCAAAAGTAATGGGACAGAATAATAATCATAAATCAAACTTTCACTTTATAATATTTGGTTGCAAATCCTTTGCAGTCAATTACAGTCTGAAGTCTGGAACACATAGACATCACCAGACGCTCGGTTTCATCCCTGGTGATGCTCTGCCAGGCCTTTACTGCAACTGTCTTCTGTTCCTGCTTGTTCTTGGGGCATTATCCCTTCAGTTTTGTCTTCAACAAGTGAAATGCATGCTCAAACGGATTCAGGTCAGGTGATTGACTTGGCCACTGCGTAACATTAAACTTCTTTCCCTTAAACTCTTTGGTTGCTTTTGCAGTATGCTTTAGTTCATTGTCCATCTGCACTGTGAAGCACCATCCAATGAGTTCTGAAGCATTTGGCTGAATATGAGCAGATAATATTGCCCAAAACATTTCAGAATTCATCCTGCTGCTTTTGTCAGTGGTCAGATCATCCATAAATACAAGAGAACCAGTTCCATTAGTAGCCATACATGCCCAAGCCATGACACTACTACCACCATGCTTCACTGATGAGGTGGTATGCTTAGAATCATAAGCAGTTCCTTTCCTTCTCTATACTCTTCTCTTCCCATCACTCTGGTACAAGTTGATCTTGCTCTCATCTGTCCATAGGATGTTGTTCCAGAACTGTGAAGGCTTTTTTAGATGTTGTTTGGCAAACTCTAATCTGGCCTTCCTGTTTTTGATGCTCACCAATGGTTTACATCTTGTGGTGAACCCTCTGTATTTACTCTGGTGAAGTCTTCTCTTGATTGTTGACTTTGACACACATACACCTACCTCCTGGAGAGTGTTCCTGATCTGGCCAACTGTTGTGAAGGGTGTTTTCTTCACCAGATAAATAATTCTTCGGTCACCCACCACAGTTGTTTTCTGTGGTCTTCTGGGTCTTTTGGTGTTGCTGAGCTCACCGGCGCATTCCTTCTTTTTAAGAATGTTTTTCCTATCTCTCTGATGGTTTTTTTTTTTTTTTTTTTTTCAGCCTAATGATGGCTTGCTTCACTGATAGTAAACACTCATTGGATCTCATTTTGAGAGTTCCAAATGCAAATGGCAGACTTTAAATTAACTCTGGACCTTTTATCTGCTCATTGTAATTGGTATAATGAGGGAATAACACACCTGGCCATGGAACAGCTGAGAAGCCAATTGTCCCATAACTTTTGGTCCCTTAACAAGTGGGAGGCGCATATGCAAACTGTTGTGATTCCTACACCGTTCTCCTGATTTGGATGAAAAAACCCTCACATTAAAGCTGATAGTCTGCAGTTAAAGCACATCTTGTTTGTTTCATTTCAAATCCATTGTGGTGGTGTATAGAGCCAAAAATGTTAGAATTGTGTCGATGTCCCAATATTTATGGACCTGACTTCCACTCTGAAGCCTGCCGTGCGCCCATACATAATTTTTGGAGTATATATGGGGTGTTGGCATATTTGTCTGAAAATGGGGAACAAAATGTGGGGTGCATTTTGTCTTGTTACCACTTGTGAAAGTGAAAAATGTGAGTGTAAAGCAACTATTTCTGGAGAAACGCCCAATGGGTCAATGTGCTCACTACACACCTTGAAATATTCCTTGAGGGATGTAGTTTTCGGAATGGGGTCACTTTTTTAGGGGTTTCTACTGTAGGACCACTTCAGGGTGTCTTCACATGCTACATAGCTCCCATTTAGCATTCCAGCTAAATCCGCTTTCCTAACACCAAATGGTGCTCCTCCAACTTTGAAGCCTGGTGTGCGCCCATACATAATTTTTTTTAGCACATATGGGTTGTTGAAATATTCGAGGGTAATGGGGAACAAAATGTGGGGTGCATTTTGTCCTGTTACCCCTTGTGAAAGTGAAAAATGTGGGTGTAAAGCAACTTTTTCTGGAGAAAATTGTAATTTTTCATTTTCACAGCCAAGCGTTTCCTAATTTTGTGAAATGCCCGATGGGTCAAAGTGCTCACTACACACCTTGAAATATTCCTTGAGAGGTGTAGTTTCCGGAATGGGGTCACTTTTTTAGGGGTTTCTACTGTAGGGCCACCTCAGGGTGTCTTGACATGCAACATAGCTCCCAATTTCCATTCCAGCTACAATCAAGCTCTATACACCACCGCAATGGATTTGAAATGAAACAAACAAGATGTGCTTTAACTGCAGACTGTCAGCTTAAATTGAGGGTATTTACAGCCAAATCAGGTGAACGGTTTAGGAATTACAACAGTTTGCATATGTGCCTCCCACTTGTTAAGAGACCAAAAGTAATGGGACAGAATAATAATCATAAATCAAACTTTCACTTTATAATATTTGGTTGCAAATCCTTTGCAGTCAATTACAGTCTGAAGTCTGGAACACATAGACATCACCAGACGCTCGGTTTCATCCCTGGTGATGCTCTGCCAGGCCTTTACTGCAACTGTCTTCTGTTCCTGCTTGTTCTTGGGGCATTATCCCTTCAGTTTTGTCTTCAACAAGTGAAATGCATGCTCAAACGGATTCAGGTCAGGTGATTGACTTGGCCACTGCGTAACATTAAACTTCTTTCCCTTAAACTCTTTGGTTGCTTTTGCAGTATGCTTTAGTTCATTGTCCATCTGCACTGTGAAGCACCATCCAATGAGTTCTGAAGCATTTGGCTGAATATGAGCAGATAATATTGCCCAAAACATTTCAGAATTCATCCTGCTGCTTTTGTCAGTGGTCAGATCATCCATAAATACAAGAGAACCAGTTCCATTAGTAGCCATACATGCCCAAGCCATGACACTACTACCACCATGCTTCACTGATGAGGTGGTATGCTTAGAATCATAAGCAGTTCCTTTCCTTCTCTATACTCTTCTCTTCCCATCACTCTGGTACAAGTTGATCTTGCTCTCATCTGTCCATAGGATGTTGTTCCAGAACTGTGAAGGCTTTTTTAGATGTTGTTTGGCAAACTCTAATCTGGCTTTCCTGTTTTTGATGCTCACCAATGGTTTACATCTTGTGGTGAACCCTCTGTATTTACTCTGGTGAAGTCTTCTCTTGATTGTTGACTTTGACACACATACACCTACCTCCTGGAGAGTGTTCCTGATCTGGCCAACTGTTGTGAAGGGTGTTTTCTTCACCAGATAAATAATTCTTCGGTCACCCACCACAGTTGTTTTCTGTGGTCTTCTGGGTCTTTTGGTGTTGCTGAGCTCACCGGCGCATTCCTTCTTTTTAAGAATGTTTTTCCTATCTCTCTGATGGTTTTTTTTTTTTTTTTTTTTTTTCAGCCTAATGATGGCTTGCTTCACTGATAGTAAACACTCATTGGATCTCATTTTGAGAGTTCCAAATGCAAATGGCAGACTTTAAATTAACTCTGGACCTTTTATCTGCTCATTGTAATTGGTATAATGAGGGAATAACACACCTGGCCATGGAACAGCTGAGAAGCCAATTGTCCCATTACTTTTGGTCCCTTAACAAGTGGGAGGCGCATATGCAAACTGTTGTGATTCCTACACCGTTCTCCTGATTTGGATGAAAAAACCCTCACATTAAAGCTGATAGTCTGCAGTTAAAGCACATCTTGTTTGTTTCATTTCAAATCCATTGTGGTGGTGTATAGAGCCAAAAATGTTAGAATTGTGTCGATGTCCCAATATTTATGGACCTGACTTCCACTCTGAAGCCTGCCGTGCGCCCATACATAATTTTTGGAGTATATATGGGGTGTTGGCATATTTGTCTGAAAATGGGGAACAAAATGTGGGGTGCATTTTGTCTTGTTACCACTTGTGAAAGTGAAAAATGTGAGTGTAAAGCAACTATTTCTGGAGAAACGCCCAATGGGTCAATGTGCTCACTACACACCTTGAAATATTCCTTGAGGGATGTAGTTTTCGGAATGGGGTCACTTTTTTAGGGGTTTCTACTGTAGGACCACTTCAGGGTGTCTTCACATGCTACATAGCTCCCATTTAGCATTCCAGCTAAATCCGCTTTCCTAACACCAAATGGTGCTCCTCCAACTTTGAAGCCTGGTGTGCGCCCATACATAATTTTTTTTAGCACATATGGGTTGTTGAAATATTCGAGGGTAATGGGGAACAAAATGTGGGGTGCATTTTGTCCTGTTACCCCTTGTGAAAGTGAAAAATGTGGGTGTAAAGCAACTTTTTCTGGAAAAAAAATAGTAATTTTTCGTTTTCACAGCCAAGCGTTTCCTAATTCTGTGAAACGCCCGATGGGTCAAAGTACTCACTACACAACTTTAAATATTCCTTGTGGGGTGTAGTTTCCGGAATGGGTTAATTTTTTGGGGCTTTCCACTCTATTGCCAACTCAAGGTGTCCTCACATGCGATATAGCTCCCAATTACCATTTCAGCTAAATCCGCTCTCCTAACGCCATATGGTGCTCCTTCCACTCTGAAGCCTGCCGTGCGCCCATACATCATTTTTTGAGCATCAATGGGGTGTTGGCGTATTTGGTGGGAAATTGGGAACAAATATGTGGGGTGCATTTTGTCCTGTTACCCCTTGTGAAAGTGAAAAATGTGGGTATAAAGCAACTTCTTCTGGAGAAAATTGTAATTTTTCATTTTCACAGCCAAGCGTTGCCTAATTCTGTGAAACGCCCAATGGGTCAAAGTGCTCACTACACAACTTTAAATATTCCTTGTGGTGTGTATTTTCCGGAATAGGTAAACTTTTTGTGGCTTTCCACTCTATTGCCACCTCAGGATGTCTTCACATGCGACATAGCTCCCAATTACCATTCCAACTAAATCTGCTCTCCTAACGCCATATGGTCTCCTTCCACTCTGAAGCCTGCCTTGCGCCCATACATAATTTTTTTAGCATATATGGGGTGTTGGCATATTCGGGGGGATATAGGGAACAAAATGTGGGAGTGCATTTTGTACTGTTACCCCTTGTGAAAGTGAAAAATGTGAGTGTAAAGCAACTTTTTCTGGAGAAAATTAGAATTTTTAATTTTCACAGCCAAGCGTTTCCTAATTCTGTGAAACACCCAATGGGTCAATGTGCTCACTACACACCTTGAAATATTCCTCGAGGGGTGTAGTTTTCATAATTGGGTCACGTTTTTAGGGGTTTCTACTGTAGGACCACCTCAGGGTGTCTTCACATGCGACATAGCTCCCAATTAGCATTCCAGCTAAATCCGCTCTCCTAATGCCAAATGGTGCTCCTCCAACTGTGAAGCCTGCCGTGCGCCCATACATAAATTTTTCAGCATATATGGGGTGTTGGCATATTCGGGGGGAAATGGGGAACAAAATGTGATGTGCATTTTGTCCTGTTACCCCTTGTGAAAATGAAAAATGTGGGTGTAAATAAACTTTTTCTGGTGAAAATTGTAATTTTTCATTTTCACAGTGAAGAGTTTCGTATTTTTTGTGACACGCCCGATGGGTCAAAGTGCTCACAACACAACTTGAAATATTCCTTGAGGGGTGTAGTTTCCGGAATGGGGTCACTTTTTGGGGGTTTCCACTGTAGGGCCACCTCAGGGTGTCTTTACATTCGACATAGCCCCAATTACTATTCCAGCTAAATCCACTCTCCTAACGCCATATAGTGCTCCTTCCACTCTGTAGCCTGCCGTGCGCCCATACATCATTTTTTTTAGCATAAATGGGGTGTTGGCGTATTTGGTGGGAAATTGGGAACAATAATGTGGGGTGCATTTTGTCCTGTTACCCCTTGTGAAAGTGAAAAATGTGGGTGTAAAGCAACTTCTTCTGGAGAAAATTGTAATTTTTCATTTTCACAGCCAAGCATTGCCTAATTCTGTGAAACACCCGATGGGTCAAAGTGCTCACTACACAACTTTAAATATTCCTTGTGGTGTGCAGTTTCCGGAATGGGTTAACTTTTTGTGGCTTTTCCACTCTATTGTCACCTCAGGGTGTCTTCACATGCGACATAGCTCCCAATTACCATTCCAGCTAAATCTGCTCTCCTAACGCCATATGGTCTCCTTCCACTCTGAAGCCTGCCTTGCGCCCATACATAATTTTTTCAGCATATATGGGGTGTTGGCATTTTTGTGGGAGTGCATTTTGTATTGTTACCCCTTGTGAAAGTGAAAAAATGTGAGTGTAAATAAACTTTTTCTGGTGAAAATTGTAATTTTTCATTTTCACAGCGAAGTGTTTCGTAATTCTGTGAAATGTCCGATGGGTCAAAGTGCTCACTACACAACTTGAAATATTCCTTGAGGGGTGTAGTTTCCGGAATGGGGTCACTTTTTGGGGGTTTCCACTGTAGGGCCACCTCAGGGTGTCTTCACATTTGACATAGCCCCCAATTACTATTCCAGCTAAATCCGCTCTCTTAACGCCATATGGTGCTCCTTCCACTCTGAAGCCCGCCGTGCGCCCATACATCATTTTTTGAGCACATATGGGTTGTTGGCATATTCGAGGGAAATGGGGAACCAAATGTGGGGTGCATTTTGTCCTGTTACCCCATTTTGTATTGTTACCCCTTGTGAAAGTGAAAAATGTGGGTGCAAAGGAACTTTTTCTGGAAAAAAATTGCAATTTTTCGTTTTCACAGCCAAGCGTTTCCTAATTCTGTGAAACGCCCGATGGGTCAAAGTGTTCACTACAGACCATGAAAGATTCCTTGAGGGGTGTAGTTTCTGGAATGGGGACACTTTTTGGGGGTTTCCACTCTAGGGGTACCTCAGGGTTTGTTCAATTGCAAGATGGCACCTGTTAATTATTCTGGGAGATCTGCCTACCAGAAGCCTTTTGGTGCTCCTTTCCTTCTGACCCGTCTGGTACGGCCATATAGCAGTATACAAGCACATATGGGGTATTTCTGTAATGAGGAGAAAATGGGCAAAATATTAGGGGAAACATTATTTGGGCCTAAACAAAAATTTTCGGGAAAAAATTAAAAATTTTCATTTCATAGCCAATTCCATGAATTATCTTTGAGGACAAAGTTATCACTACACATCTTGAAATATTCCTTGATGGGTGTAGTTTCCAGAATGGGGTCACTTTTTGGGGGTTTCCACTCTAGGGGTACCTCATGGTGTCTTCATATGCGACATAGCTTCCAAAATCCAATCCTGCTAAATCTGTCCTTCAAAAGCCCTATGGTTCTACTTCCCTTTTGAACCCTGCCATGCACCATTATAAAAAAGATTTTAGCACATAGGGTGTTGGCATATTCGGGGGTAAATGGGGAACAAAATGTGGGGTCCTCTTAGCCCTTGTAAAAGTGAAAATTGTTGGTGTAAAGCAACTTTTTCTTGAAAAAAATTTAATTTTCATAGCCAAGCGTTTCTTAATTCTGTGAAACGCCAGATGGGTCAAAGTGCTCACTACACACCTTGAAATATTCCTTGAGGGGTGTAGTTTCCAGAATGGGCAAACTATTTGGGGGGTTTTCACTGTAGAACCACCTCAGGGTGTCTTCATATACGTCATAGTTCCCAATTACCATTCCAGCTAAATCCGCTTTCCAAAAGCCATATGGTGCTCCTTCCACTCTGAAGCCTGCTGTGCACCCATACATCAGTTTTTGAGCACTAATGGGGTCTTTCTGTAAACTCCAGATTCAGGGTAATAGATTTAGAGTTTTGTTTGTCTGTTAACCATTGATGTGTTGCAAAAAAAATAGATTAAAATTTAAATCTGCTAAAAGAAGTGACATTTTGAAGTGTTATTTCCATTTTCCTTTAATTCTCGTTGGGCACCTAAAGGGTTAACAAAGTTTGTAAAATCAGTTTTAAATAGCTTGAAGGGTGTAGTTTCTAAAGTGGGGTGAGCCCCAGAAAGTGACTTCATAACTAACATGAAGTAGACATATGGGGAATGTAAAGTAATTACTATTTTGGAGGTATTACGGTCTATTATAAAAGTAGAGAAATTAAAATTTGGAAATTTGCAAATTATTCAAAATTTTGGGTAAATTTGGTATGTTTTTATAAAAAAATGAATTTTTTGTCATGAAGTACAATATGTGACGAGAAAATAATCTCAGAATGGCCTATATAAGTAAAAGTGTTTTAAAGTTATTACCACATAAAGTGACACATGTCAGATTTGCAAAAAAATGGAAGGGGTAAACTGGCCCGGGGTGAAAGGGTTAAGTGTAAATGGCGCAGCAGAAGAACTAGATAAGCACAACTATATATTATACCGCCTGTTGAGACTGAGTCTAATACACAGTAAGTCTATGTATAACAGAACAGATTAATTATTAATGGCGCAGAAGATGAACTAGATAGAATCATCTATGTATTAGACCGCCTGTTAAGTCTGAGTATGACGCACAATAAGTCTATGTTTAACAGAATAAATATGAATGTCGCAGCAGGTGAAGAAGATGCACAGGGCGATTATTGCTCTCCATACACTGTCCCTGTGCTGTCCCTATCCAATAATCTACTATTAAAAGCTTTCTAAAACACTGTCCCTAGCAGTTACCACGTCTCTCCATATGCTCAGTTCACAGTGAAATGGAGGGATGAGGCTTTTACAGGGGATCTGCTGATTAGTTGCCTGCATAGCATTATGGGTCATTTTGCATTCCCAGGCTTCTTACTTTCAATTTTTAACATGTGTATCTGCCATTTTAGGAAAAAAACTATTTGTTACCACGAAGCAATAGGAAATTTGGATTTGTATACATATATATATATATATATATATATATAAAGGAGTTGTATAAAGTTATATATATATTGTGGGAGTTAGCTAGGACTGGATAAGGGTTTTATTGAAAAAAAATAAAAATATCCCAACAGGATCGCTTAACGTCAGCCGTTTAAAGTTCAAACACATAAAGCACTTATCTTGAGCTCTTACATGTCCTATAACAGTCCATTTTCAAATAGACAGAAAAGCTAGAGTCACCTTAAGCAGAGTCTTCTCTCTTTCTCTCTTTTCTCTGGAACACTGAGGAGAGGAAGCTTCTCAAGTCCTCTCCATTAGAGTTTTTTCCTCCCTCTGCTCCCTGGCAGCCATTTCCTTTTTACTAACAAAGGGTGCGGGAACCGCGCTCTACCAAACAGTTAATGTCAGTTCTTGAACTCTGCAAGTTCAAGAACTGACATTAACTGTTTGGTAGAGCGCGGTTCCCGCACCCTTTGGTTGTAACTTATTTAGGAGATTGAACCTACTCCCTTAAGGGGACCGCTGCTGAGGTCCATTATTTTCACACCAGATAACATTACATATTTCCTTTTTACTACCTCTGGGTGCTGCACCTGGACTCTTTTCCTGTAGTGTGGAAATCCCGGGATGAACTGCTGGAACAGGCACACTGCAATCCCTGGGATCTGAGCACTGAGATCAGCAACCTGCATGACACATATCTGCGCTCTAGTACCTTTCCTGCTGGTTGCCTACAACATATATATATTGTGGGGGTTTAGCTCTTCTTCTGGGTCATTCTCACAAATACGGCTTCAGGACACCAGGTTTCAGGTCCAAACAGTGCATTTATTGCGCCTCAGCAAACCAAACATAAATACAAAATAAACACCTGCCCGGCTGGGCTCTAATGAAACATGACGTTCCTGACTCACCTAAGTCACAGTCCACACCCTGTGAACCCATGCGTCTTTGTCAGCCAATGTCCCACAGCCTCCTGGCTGCTCCCACAACAATGTCTCCTTGGGGATAGAGGTCTCTCAGCCCTCTCGGCTCAGACCACACAGAGCCACTCCAGCCTTCTGTGTGCAAGTCCCCCCCCCCCCCCTCTCACTCTGAGGATTCCTTTATCCCCAGGTGATTACTGCACCTAGTCTTTCTTCAGACCTGGCAATTCTGGGGAAGACACAGCAAATCCTGCCATATATCTCCCCTAACAACCATGAGGCATGTCCCTGCCTCACAATACATATATATATATATATATATATATATATATATATATGAATATATAACTTTATACATCTTGTGAGCTTGTGCCATTGTCATACTATTATGGCACAGAGAATTAACTACTACTGTGCACTGAGCCATAATAGTATGTCACAGAGCATGAAGGGGTTATGAGATGTGAAAATAGTGAAAATAATACTTAGTGGTTTATTTTAAACCAGCAGGACAAAATAAGCACAAAAAAATCAATATACTAATTTGTGTTTTTCTGGTTCAAATGTCAATACAAATAGAACTGGACTTCTGGCTTCACTCAAACATTAACAAAGTTAATTTCAAAGTTTTGATCATCCCTTATTTTAAAAAATGACATTGTGTTTGAGCATTCAGTGATGCACAGAACAAGGGGTCCTGAGTCACCTCTCTGAATGGAACAGTTCTGCAAGTGAGGTAGATGGGAATTTGATAGTCCTATAAAAGTGAATGGAGCAGTGCACCTCTATGAGCACTAGAGAGTGGAGGCTTAGGCAACCTTCAGTCATGGGATTGCTCCTTGGTGACCTGCCATTTAACACTCATCCTGTGAACCCTTTAATAGAGTTCACTATTATATCTACCTATCTCTAATATCTGTTTATCTACATATCATCTATCTATCTTTTATCTATCTTAAGAATCTTTGCTTATAAAACCAGTATTAATAAAGGTATTTGTACTACTCATAGGTATAGTTTGTTTTACGGTGTTCTCGCTCTGCCACTAGTGCAAATGTAAAAATAATAAAGTTACCAGCTTTCTAATTAATGTGAGCAGGATTGCTCCCTGTGCTCAGTAGGCCCATTGTTTAATGAATTGCTTAATGTGCTTGATTACTGTTACATTGTAGTCTGAAGGAAATGGGCAGAGAGATTTCAAAAGCTCACTGGAGGATATGATGAAAATGAATTGGATCAATAAGATCTTCTTGCTCATCTCTGAACAGGCTATTACCGACTGCACTGTTAAAGTAGAAAATAATGTAATTCGTTTGGCTTGTTTTCTTTCTATAATTTACAAATATAAATCTCCTATGACACTGAGTTTTTAGGACTGGCCTTCCCGGAGTTATAAATGATCCCCAGGCTCCAATCTTGGTTACTCACATAGACAGATAAATTAATTAGGAAAACTTTTATGCCAATTACTTTTATGCCCTTGGCTTTTGGTTGTTTCTGAAGAGCAGGAGCTAATTAAAGATATGATTCATAATTACTGGTCGATCGAGTAGTTGAGTAATGGAATCAGGAAACAGTCCAAAAAATTATCCATCAAATCACTGCAAATTGTTACATAATATGAAGTTGCAGAATTCAAATCATATGTATTGATTTGTAGGACACACTCGTTTCCTCAAATAAAATGCATGTCATCTGGTTTGCTATGAACCATTCCATCATGGACTTTCACTTTTACATAGGTGTTTATTTGTGGCTTGCTGTGCATTATTTGTTGGCTGCTCAGTTGCCAGGCATCGTCGCTGACTGTCTGCTTTCTCATTTACACAGCATATTAGGAGATGCTGATGCATAGCAGTACATCAGTCACTAGTCCTTTGCATTTTTATCTTTTTATGTGTTTCCTGATGCAATAATACTAATTTATTTTGATTAATTTCACTTTATTTCTGCCCTTATAGCAATTTACATGCAGATCACATTTCAGCAATTCCTACAGTGTAGCAAGGGAATGACATATAATTTGCTTTACCGAACAACTACCTATCCCCCACTTTAAAAAATGCAACGCTTATGCCCATTGCAGAACCAGAGCAGCGGCACTCTATCCTGCTAAACAGCCGTATTTATTTGCTATGACATCATATGATGACTCCAAGTAGCACCATGTTATGGAGATTATATGAGGCATACCATTTCTCCCATCAATAAAAAAATAAAATAAAAAAAGTGCAGAATGGTCTTTTGCAGGTGTTGTATTATGTAGCTCTCGTATATTTTAAGTAGCTCTAAAAGTCATGTGAATAAGCCCTACATTTTTGAGTTAGTACAGATGTAGCAATTGTAAATGTGAGTGTGATATCACCTGTAAGCCTGATACCACATCATAAAAGCCATCAAAATCAATTGGAAAAGCCAGTTGAATGTTTCTTGCTATTGTTTACTTAAAGGGATTATCCATGTTCTATAATGCCCCCCCTTCCATATGCCCGGGCTTCTCACAGAGGTTGTAGCTAGCTTTCTCCCCATCACCCGCTCTGCTTCTCCTACCGGCACTGCCATCGCTGTATCGCCCTGTCGCATGGATAAAAACATCCGGCGTCGGGAGGGGGGAGCAGAAAATAGCAGACCGTGACAATAACGAGCCTCTCTAGCATTTCGGCGGCCCTCTGCACGATGGGGAGATGCAACGGCTGCCGTGCCAGTATGAGAAGCAAGCGGGTGGCAAGGAGCGAGGTAAGTACAACCTCTGTGAGGGGCCTGGGCATATGGGGGGGCATTATAGTACTTGGATAACCCCTTTAACTTATTAAGGATTAAAGCGAGATTGCTACATCTGTATCTTCTGTCAAGCACCTTTCTGGGAAACAAAGCCAAATAGTTCCCAATATTACTTTAGTTCTTCTACAGAGATCATATAGAATTGTCACATTTTCTTACAGACAGGACAGAAATGGGACATCTGATTAAAGTTATTATAAAGAAATATAAATATTTTTTGTTATCGTGGCATACCCAGAGAGACTAGCCATTTAGAGCTGTAGAAAAGTCGGGTGGAATAATGGTCACATTGTTTTTATAAGATAAAATCTAGCTTAAGAACCCTACATTTGAAATGTAGTGAATCACAGCGAGGTGGAGAGGAAATGTTGCCCAAAATATTTTACGTTTGTATAGCTAGCCGTGTTAGACTGTTTCTTTTTTTGTTTTTGTTTTTTTGTTTGTGGTATAAGCCATTTAACATAAAGCCTTAAGATAATACCATGGCAGGACAATTATGTGGTACATAAAATGTATTTGTGTAAGATCTTTTATTATACTTCTGAAACAATAGCTGACATACCATGACTATAGGTATTATATATTATTATAGGTATTGCCATACTTTTTATATAAAGACTTTATTGTCGCAAAATAATTTCTAAATATACATAAAAGCTAATGTACAGCAGTTATTCACTTCATTTTTCTTTTTGAATATTCTGGATATTCTGTTTACTTTTCACTTTGCAAGATGACAATCATTTCAGGACTTGGCAACTTTTACTTTTTTCCACCTTTTAATGCTAATATGATTCTTTCATGAAAAGTATACTAAGCGTAAAATGGTAAGTGATACCGGCTTGTTGCATCTGAACAGGAAATACCAGGACAAATTGAGATGGACTTTTTCTTTGTATCTATCTTCTCGTCTTTTCAAACAAGAAATATGATGCCTCCAATTTCACTGATTACTAGTCTCAGTATCCTTCTTATCAGGACAATCATAGTCCCTCTACAAATGTTCCTCTAATGTTATTTTTCTAACAATAGTAGGAGCTGACCCAGAGCTGATGGAGATGTTGGAAAAGAATATATCGTATTTGTCTGCTATCTGTATTTGGCTTGATAGGTAGTTGGTTAATTTAAGGTAACTGAGAGCCTTTATGAAGAAAGAATAAGAAAAGTGTTCAGATACTGAGACTCACTGTGTTCTTATCAGGCCTGTAAGTCATTTACATCTGACTTACTCAGTTTGGGCAACTGATATCTACATCATGGACAAAACTCATTCAATACATAAACCATGTTGAGTAAATGAATACAGCGCTGTGTAAAAAAGAAAAGGACTTGTTTGGTCTATGATGGAGGCAAAGTTATTTCTAAAGCTCTTACCTAAAAGTTTGTCTGAAGAACTAATAAAATGCTAAATGCCGTCAATCACTCAAGCCATTGGCAAATAAATGTGGAGCTTGTACTATTGTACGAAATGTTTCTCTATTTGCATATAGCAAGTAATAATACAGCATAATGCAGTAATGTTATTCTTTATTTTTTTTTTTATCTACAAATCCATTATATTGTATGCTATCATTCCTGGGTAACAAAAACAACTATAAACAGCATCCAGAAATTAAAATATTGCAATTTTCTTTAAATGCGAAAGATACCACTTTCTGGTATTTTTGTTCTAAAATTCTGTGCGGATTAATTTTTTTATGTATCTATATAGCAGTCCGAGTTCAGTCCTTTCAACCACTAGAGCAGGGATGGGCAAATTGTGGCTCTCCAGCTGTTGTAAAACTACAAATCCCATCATGCCCTGCTGTAAGCTGATAGCTGTAGGCAGACTAGGTATACTGGGAGTTGTAGTTTTACAACAGCTGAAGAGCTGATCACTGCTCTAGAGGGATCCTACTACATACTGTCTCATCATGCTCAGTTTGTAGCAGTATGTGTCTATGCTCTCTCTAGTGGTGGCTGCAGGCATCCAGATTTTCATTAGTTTTGAGAAAATCAAAGTGAAATTAATTGACTTTAATCCGAATTTCAGGAAAAATTTGATTCACCACAAAACTGAATTTCTTCGTGGTAATGAATCAATTTTTCCAGAAATGGCAGTAAAAAAAAAAATGCATCAGTGATGACGTCACCACGTCTGACATTACTACATCATCACGTCACCGCACACAAGATTTTGCATGGTTTCTTTAATCAAGATGGCTCCGACGGCCTCTCTACGACCAAATGGATGAAGTGAGTATGTATTTTTTTAACCCTGATTAACCCCTGAAAGGTCTCAATCTTACTGTCAGATGCCGCGATCAGTGATGAACAGGGTATCTGAGGGGATTAATGATGGACAGCGGCTCAATTGCTGTTCCCCATTATTGCACCAGCTGCATACAATGGAATGGGATTCATAACAAATTACTTCTTTCTTTCTTTGTGAAAGTCATTGAGTTCTGTATCAGAAAAGGGTGTGGTTGAAAAGATATTTCCTACAAAATGAATGATTCTTGATTCTTCTTGGAACATTATTTAGATTGTGTGAATATTGTGCCTTTGCATTGTACAACATGTGTTTTCCTTAAATCATTGCAAAGTACATACTATAGCTGTAATGTATGCTACTAAACACCAAGAATAGAGATTAAGAGGTGAGCAAATTTATTCTAAAATTTCAAATGTTCAAAATGAATTTTTCAAAAAGTTCTGATTCTACACAGAGAGAATTCAGGTAGAATGTATTTAGCCCCGAACTGAATTGAATGGTCATTTGAGCCAAATTGGACCGGAGTCAAATTTCTTACACATTTGTTCATCATTCATCACTTACCAAGTACATTTTGGAAAAATAGCAGAAAAGATAAGCACTCCAACTGATGGGGTAGCTTTTCACTTATGAGAGCAGAATGGTAGTAGTAGCAGTAGTAGTAGTAGTAGTAGTAATAGTAGAGACAGAATAATTATTGTTAACTGTAAAATCATTAGGATCCTCCAATCTTTACCTTTATGCTGTGCCGCAGCCTACCAAGATATTGTAGACTAGATGATGTATGTCATATAAACCCAAACTGGAATTAATAGCTTTCCATTTTACAAATGGACAAAATAGAAAGACAGATTCATGTTTAATTGATCAATTCCACTGGTGTAATCTCAGTATGTGTATCCAATATCAAACATTTGTTTATTTGCAATAGTCTGCCATTACAAATTTATCACACTCACATTATATTTTTTAAACAAAGTAATGTTTATTATTTCAGAATTGCATGAAAAGTATGCCCTACACATCATTGCTTTGTTTGTAGTTAGGCTACTTTCACAACAGCGTTTTTGCTGGATCCGTAATGGATCAGCAAAAACGCTTCCGTTACTGATAATGCAGCCATCTGCATCTGTTATGAACAAATCCGGTTGTATTATCTTTAACATTGCCAAGACGTTGTATTATCTTTAACATATTGTGTCAGATAGTGTAAGAGTTAAACGGACCCGTCCCCATTGACTTGCAGTGTGCGTCATGACGGATCCATCTTGCTCCGCATCCCATGACGGAAAGAAAACCGCAGCATGCTGCAGTTTGCTCTCCAGTAGGAGAACACAAACAAACAGAATGGAATGCATTTTGGAGCTTTTGTCCCCATTGACAATGAATGGGGACAAATGGAAGCGTTTTTTTCCATTATTGAGTTGGTATGACGGACCTCAAACGCTATAAAATTGAAACGCTAGTGTGAAAGTAGCCTTAGCTGTATATACTCAATAAGTATGCTTTAATATTTAACTTATATAATCCTAAATTTTCTCCCAGATATAAAGCTATACTTAGAGATGAGCGAATTATTGAAATGTTTGCTTCATGACTAATTGCTTCGTCACGCAAGTCAGGGAGGGAGCTGTGATAGCGCCATCCCTGTAATTGTACCCCTCAGATGCTGATTTCATACATGATTGCGGCATCTGAGTATTAATATAAAATATTAATATAAAATTTATATAAAAATTAATTTTATCAAACTAACCATCTCCATTTGCTCGAGACAGGCCGGCCACCGCCATCTTGCTTGAAGATCTGGTGCAAAATATTGTGCTGCGTGAGATAACGTCATAAGGCACAGGATTTTTTTTTTGCTTTTTACATTATCTCAGGTTAAATCGATTCAGTAACACAAAGCACAATGAAAGGTGAATCAAATTTATCCAGAAATTCGGATCAAATTCCACTTCATGGGATTCTATTTGCTTATCTCTAGCTATACTCATAAATCTGTTACTTACAATACTGAATCAAAATTGTTTGACATAAATCTAACACTGCTACTATGGTCTTCAATAAATAATACAGGACAATATTTTATAGGGGTTAAGTTAAGATTAGACTAAAAATACACTAAAAAGTGTTGTCTTATTAGTAAGCAAGATGGTAAATGTCACATAGTGATATGTACAAATACTTTATCAAATATAAGTTACAGCTACATTAGAAACATAATGAAATGGAAATCATAGTGTTCATTATAAATGATCAGGGAACAACATATGGCTTGACAAACTTCACTTAAATAATAATAGCACACAAAACTTGGAATCCATGCTTTACTGGCACACAGCTTCTTTCCTACAAGTTCGATAAAACATCACAGAGAATTCTTTATAGATTAGACTCACCCTTCCTGCACCACAAGCAGATTATGCACATCAGTACTGCAAGAGCAGGTGGCATACAGTGACAGTCACACTGCAGTTTTATGAAGTTCTAACTTTTATGATCAGTGGCAACAGATAATAACAGATAATAAATGCATATACATTGTGATACACATTTCTATTTTTAAAAAAACTATTAAAGTAATAAAATATCATATAGTAACTATTGAATTTAATAATAAGCATGTGCATTAAATGCTTGAAATTCACAGGGTGGTGTTATGTGTGTCACTCTTTTTCTACATCTCCCCCCTCATAGGTAAATTCTTAGATTATTTCACTTAGTCAAATATCTGGCAGGACAATATACTGTGGATTAAACTCTCTCCTCCTTACAACCTTGTCAGCACCAGTGCTGCTGCTTCATGTCATCGTAAATCTAACAATGCTCCGCTTATATTTACAGTGACTTAAATAAGTATTCATACCCCTCGAATTTTTTCAATTTTTTTTCACGTTACACCCACAAACTTAAATTTATTTTATTGGGATTTTATGTGATAGACTAACATAAAGTAGCAAGTATATTTGTGTGAAGTAAAAAAAAAATTATACAGTTGTGGTGTGCATTTATATTCATCCCCCTGTGATATGATCCCTCTAATTAAAATCCAGTGTGAGCAATTACCTTAAGAAGTCACCTAATTAGTAAATAGAGTCCACCTAACCACAGCTGTTCTGTGAAGGCCTCAGCGGTTTGTTAGAGAATATTAGTGATTAGTGATGAAAACTAAGGAACAAACCAGACAGGTCCAGGATAAATTTGTGGAAAAGTGTAAACCAGGGTTAGGTTCTAAAAAAAAATTCCCAAGCTCTGAAAATCTCATGGAGCACTGTTCAATCCATCATCTGAAAATGGAAGCAGTCTGGCACAACTGCAAACCTACCAAGACTGGCCGTCCACCTAAACTTCCAGCCCAGGCAAGGGGAGCACTAATTAGAGAAGCGGCGAAGAGGCCCATGTTCACTCTGGAGGAGCTGCAGAGATTCACAACTCAGGTGGGAGAATCTGTCCACAGGACAACTATTAGTGTACGCCACAAATATGGCCTTGAAAGTCATTTTTAAAAGCAAACCATAAGAAGTCCCATTTGCAGTTTGCTACAAGCCATGTAAGGGAACACAACAAATGTGGAAGAAGGTGCTTTAGTCAGTATGAGACAATAATTGAACATTTTGTCCTAAATGCAAAATACTATGTGTGGCGGAAAGCTAACACTGCACATCACCCTGAATACAACATCTCTTCCGTGAAACAGGGTGGTCACAGCATCATGCTGTTAGGATGCTTTTCTTCAGCAAGGACAGAAAAGCTGGTCAGAGTTGATGGGAAGATGGATGGAGCTAAACACGAGGCAATCCTGGAGGAAAACTTGGTAGAGGCTGCAAAAGATGAGACTAGGGAGGTGGTTCACTTTCCAGCAGGACAATGACCCTAAACATACAGCCTAAACATACAGCCCATACCCTAAACATACAGCCAGAGCTACAATGGAATGGTTTAGATCAAAGCATATTTACGTGTTAGATTGGCCAAGTCAAGGCCCAGACCTAAATCCCACTTAAAATTTGTGACAATACTTGAATATTGCTGTTCACAGACGCTCCTCATTCAATCTGACTGAGCTTGAGCTATTTTCAAAGAAGAATGGGCAAAAATGTAAGCCTCTAGATGTGAAAAGCTGGTAGAGACTTACTCCAAAAGGCTTGCAGCTGTAATTGCAGAGAAAGTAGGTCCTACAAAACATTGACTCACCACACTTTGCAGATTTGTATTTAATAAAAATTTTGAAAGCCATGTATCATTTTATTTTCACTTTAGACATGCTTGCTACTCTGTGTTGGTATATCACATAAAATTCCAATAAAATACTTTATTTTTTATTTATTTTTTGTTATTTGTTTGGGCAAATCACAGACAAAGAGATTTTCTGGAAAAGAGACATGCTGTAACAAACTTACCTGTCTGGACTCCAGCAGCGCGATCCTCAGCCTCAGCGTAGCTGACACAGTGCTGAGCCACGCCCCACTGGTGCTGCAACCGCATCATTAGCAACAGGATGCAATGCTTGGTTTCTCCCCATAATGGGCGTGTGCTGGAACAGATTAGCAGTGGGCTGATTGCTCAGCTGCTCTATTACTGTGTACTGGTGTTTCTGATCCAGAGACTCATTTAAATCCCTTCCTGGCCATACACCAGTGCCAGTAATAGTCTTTGACTCACTAGCTATGGTTCTGGTTCTTACTCCTATGCTTATTTGGATTGCTTGGGTTTCTGACCCTGGCTTGTCACTTATTTGGTACTGTGTAATCTGTCTGGTTCCGATCTTGGTTTGTCTTCTAACCACTTTTTGTCTCTCATTTGGTACTGCATAGCCCAACTGGTTTTGAACCATTTACACACTGTATTGTGTTTGTCTGTCTTCATTTGTTAGTCCATTTCTGCACTTATATAGCACTGGGACCATTGACCAGTTGCGGTCTAGCTATCTAGGGCTTGTAATGCAAGTAGGTAGAGAAAGCAGGCTGGATACTAGATATTGGAGACCAGCGGCTCAACCTATAGACCGGATGGAAATGGGTGCTCACCTCTCGGTCCACCCAGACCGTATAGTAGACAAAAAACTTGCCCAAACGCGTTTCAGGGTATACACCCCTTCCCACTGAGGAAGGGGTGTATACCCTGAAACGCGTTTGGGCAAGTTGGGACAGTGAGTCTTCTTTTCCCCCGATACTACAAGTGACCGAGCAGTGACTACGCCGGTCGGGGTGATTCGTAGAACCAGTCTCGCATCTGAGGTGGTGTTCAGAAACATAAAGAGAGACGCTACTACAGCTACAATAGCTCCAGCTGGTGAGTCACGTGAGACATCACGCTTTGACTCTGTACCACGTGGGACGCCGCATTCAGCTGTGCTAGGCTGACATTCCTCTCGATCACAGCGAGACTACTGCAGGCTCACGGTAAGAAGCGCTTACTGCCATTTTCTCCAGGACTTGATTTTATCATCGATTTCCCTGCTCTGGAGGCCTGAAGCTGGACATTGTGTGGCAATTTTGCTTCAATTAATTCAATCTAACCACACACCTCTCATACTGCTATTAGGTGTATGTGGATTCACTGAGACTGATTTCTACTGTGGGCAGTGTCCCATGAACCCCTGAACTCTTGTGTTATAATTAGGACTCCACTGTTCATTTTATTATGTTTTATTGAATTAATTGATGTGGTTTTTTATATAAATATTATATGTGATGCGTGTGATTCATATTAAATATCTATTTAGATAACATTTTATTCTGACTGCCGTTTTCTGTTCCCATTTAAGGAGTGCCCCTCTACTTTTTATTCTATTTCAGGCTGGATACTAGCCTTAGGGCTCACTGTCCTTGTCTATCCCTACCTACAGTCATTACACATGCAAATCAGTCCTCTTCCAAAAGTAAACTAGATGTTTCTATATAACACTTGGGGTAGCGCCATCCTGGGTGACATAGCACACAGTCTTTTTTGGTGAGTCTTCGCTTTCTCTTTTCACCTATACGGCATTTGATTCAGGTTATCTTCATACCCAGTCATTATTGAGGTTTGCTCCTATTTTGCTTATGCTGCACTCGCATGCAAACCCTGTTCCATTTTTTGCCGTGTAGGTTTTCTTTTGATTGCTGACTCAATTGTTACTCATGCTGCATTTTTGGGTCAATGGCTGATACCCGCATATAATTAATTCCATTGATCATTATCTTTTACATTTGACACGTGTGCTATCCCAGGGTGGCGTTCTTTTTCTGCTTCCATGGCATATCACTTATTGCTTTATATTTAATCATGTTACAATAAAAGAATATTTTTACATACGGTACTATGAGCTCCGTTTTCTTGGTTTTTTTGCTTGTTTTACTCGGGTTACAACTACGGGTGTCCTTTTGGTTGTATTGGGTGAACACTGTTTTCCATTTTTTACCAATTAGCCACCTTTGGTCTTTATTATTTTTTCCATGTAACACTTATGTAGAAAATAAATGTGCAAACCAGTCTTCCTTCTAAAGGGTAAAGGAAACTAAGTGTCTCATACAAACATACCAATATTTGAAAGAGCTAACCAGAGAGAATTAACATAGCTGCTTGAGAGGCCTTGGTTGGGTTCCATGGCAGTAGTGATGAACGAGCACCAAAGTATAATGGAAATCAATGAGAGAACCCAAGAATTAAACCAGGCACCCCCTGCTCTGAAGAGGGGAGGGTGCCTGGTTCATAGGAAAAGGTCAGAAATTAATGGAAACACCACCAAAATGGTTTGGAACAGCATGGGGAGGATGTATCGATGCATCTTGGACTCCCAGGTCGCTGCTGGGAACCATATTGTCCGAGTAGTACGCCAATTTTACAGACTGACAATAATAAGCACAAAACCAGTAAAAAAAAAGTAATGTTAGAGGAAAATGCCTTTGGTCACCCACTTTCCTCTGTTGAAGTAGAGAAGTCTGGCGTAATTCAGGCCTTGTTCATTTTTATAAGAGTCAATCTGTCAGCATTTTCAGTTGACAGGCGGATATGCTTTCTGTTATAATGCTACCAGCAGCACTAAATACCAGCTCAGACAAAACACTGGCGGCAGGGCAGACCAGCCCCTCCAAGGCGTAGAGCACCAATTCATGCCACGTGTCCAGCTTGGACACCCAGTAATTGTAAGGCACTGAAGGATCACTGAGGACACTGACACAGTCTGCTACGTACTCCTTCACCATCTTCCAAAACTTTTCCTTCCTTGTGACACTAGGTCACGCATCAGGGTGGGGGTGCTGGCGGGGGGTAGCATGGAACTGTCCCAGGCCTTGGAGAGTGTTGTCCTGCCTCTGTTGGAACTGCTGTGTGTTCCCCTTGTCTCCCCTCCTCGGTTGCCCAAGGAAGTACGGACTCTGCCGCCAGCGTTGTCAGATGGAGATTTTTGGAGCAATTTTTCAACAAGGGCCTTCTGGTATTGCACCGTTTTGCTCGTCCTCTCCACCTGAGGAATGAGAGATGAGAAGTTCTCTTTGTTGCGGGGTCGAGAAGGGTGAACACCCAGTAATCCGTGTTGTCTAAAATGTGTATAACGCGCGGGTCGCGGGAAAGGCAGCCATTTGTGCCAGAGTACCAACAGGCCAGACTTCGCTGTTGTCATCAGATCACTCTCAATCTCCACATCCTCTTCCTACTTTTCTGCCCACCCACACTGAACAGATGGAATTAAACTTCCATGGGTACTACCCTATGTAGTGGAGGCAACCGTCTCTTGCTCCTTCTCCTCCTCCTCTTCATCGTCCAATTCGCGCTGAGAAGACGGACAGAGGGTGGTCTGGCTATCACCCTGTGTAATGTCTTTTTTCCCCATTTCCACCTCTTCCACATGCAAAGCGTCGTCCTAAATTGTGAGCAGCGAGCGTTTGAGTAGACACAGAAGTGGAATGGTTACTCTGATAATAGCGTTATCACCGCTCACCATCTGTGTTGATTCCTCAAAGTTTCTTAAAACCTCACGGAGGTCAGACATCCATGCCCACTCCTCGCTTCTGATTAGCGGAGGCTGACTGGAAAGACGACGACCATGTTGCAGCTGGTATGCCACTACTGCCCTCTGCTGCTCACAAAGCCTGGTCAACATGTAGAACGTGGAGTTCCAGCGCATGCTCACGTCGCACATCAGCCTGTGAGCTGGCAATTTCAAGCGCTGCTGCAGTGTTGACAGACCGGCTGACGTTGACTTGCGGAGATGTGCACACACAAAACACCTTCACCAGTAGCTCTGGCAAATTTGGGAAGGTTTTGATAAACAGCTGAACCACTAGGTTTAAGACGTGGGCTAGGCATGGGATGTATGTGAGGTTGACGAGCTCCAAAGCCGCCACCAAGTTACGGCCACTATCACACACAACCATGCCTGGTTGTAGGTTGAGTGGCGAGAGCCACACAGTCTAGTCTCTTATCCCCTGCAACAGCTCTGCGGCGGTGTCCTGTTTGTCCACTAAGCATATCAGCTTCAGCACGGCTTGTTTACCCTTCCCCACTGCAGTGCTAAACTGCTTCTAGCTACCGGCTGATGGCTGACTGCTGCTGCATGCAGATAATTCGGGGTTGGAAATGGAGGAGGAGGTGGAGGAGGAGAAGTAGGGGTTGGAGCCACTAACGTAGGTGGTGGCGGAAACCCTGATGAAATTAAGGCCCACAATCCTTGGCATCGGTAGCACCTGTGCCATCACAGGATATGACTCGCTCCCGGCCTCCACAATGTTCACCCAGTGTGCCGTCAGGAATATGTAGCGTCCCTGGCCAAATGCACTTGTCCATGTGTCTCTGGTGAAGTGGACCTTCCCATTAACTGCGTTGGTCAGGGCACGTGTGATGTTTCGGGACACATGTCCGTGTAAGGGGGGCACGGCACACCTCGAAAAATAGTGGCAGCTGGGGACAGAGTACTGCGGGATGGCCGCCGACATCTAGCTGCGGAAGGCCTCAGTGTCCACAAGCCTAAATGGCAACATTTCCAGTGCCAGTAATTTTGAAAGGTGCGCATTTAGTGCTATGGCCTGTGGGTTGGTGGCTGGGTATTTGCGTTTAAATGTCTGGGGTAATGACATTTGGATTCTGCGCTGGGACAGGGAAGTGGATGTGGTCGCTGATGGTGCTTGCGAAGGTCCAGGTGCAGGACGGGAGGCATCCTCGCCTGAGCCTTCGACAGGCCATAGGCCAGCACATACCATAGGGGAAAAGGAGGCAGTGGTGTGAACCGCAGACACAGATTGTGGACCCAGGCGTTTGTCCCACTTATTACGATGCTTGGATGCCATGTGGCGGATCATGCAGGTTCCAAAATACTATCTTTTGTCGTCCGCACTTTCCTCAAAAATGCGCCATACTGCGGAACACCTACCCCTTTGCAAGGGAGATTTACGCAAGGAGCTGCTCCTTGGAACAGTCGCAGGCCTGTTTGGTGGGGCCCACCTTCTCCCTTTTGCCACTCCACTGCCTCTTCCAGCCTGTTGCAGTGCTGCAGATCCCTTCCCCTCTGTACTGCTGTCCTCGCTTGGCTTGCCACCTTCCCAGGTTGGGTCAGTGACCTCATCATCCACCGCCTCCTTTTTCACTTCCTCACTCTGATTATCCTCTTGATTTGTTAACCTAACCAAAACCTCAATGAGTGACAACTGTGTCTCATCCTCTTCATCAACCTCTTGAGACAGTAATTGCAGTTGACTCATTGGCAACTATGTCTCATTATCATCCACCTCATTAAACACTAATTGCTGTTTCCCACCGTCATGTTCTTGTAAATGTGGATGCTCAAGAGGTTGGGAATCAGGGCACAAGATCTCATGTCCCTCTTCAAGCATGCTTAGCGAGAGGGCCAAATCAAGTAATGGTGATGAAAAGAGATACTCGGAATTTCCGAGTGTGGGATCACTTGTTTGGACAGACTCTCCATGGTGAGAGGAAGAAGGATCAGGGAGAGGATTCCGTTGACCAGACTCTTTGCTACTGAGACTGGACTTGGTGGAAGACAGGGTGGTGCTTAACCGACTGGAAGCATTATGTGCTGCAATCCAAACGACCACCTGGTTGCACTGGTCTGACTTCAACAGTTTTGTCCCGCGACGCCCTGCAAACTGGGACATGAAGCTAGGTATCGTGGATGATTGTTTTTCTTGTGCTCTGACACCAGTTTCAGCGCTCCCAGGGCCACGGCCTCTGCATGAACCATCAGCAACATGGCCACTTCCCCATCCCTTACTGATCGCCTTAAACATATTAAATGTCATATGCACGCTTGACACACAAATTGTGGCACGGTTGTCACAGTTCATAGCAAGCACAGTATGTGGAAAAAATACGTAAAAGTATATAAAAAAAAGGAACTTAAATGTCAGTTACATTTTTCCAATCTCTGGCCCTGACACACAGAAGGTATTGGACAGATGTCTCTAGTCACTGCAGACACCCTCTATAGAAAAATTATTGAAAATGATGGAACAAATATAGAAATTTTCAGTTATATTTCTCCAATCTCTGGCCCTGACACACAGAAGATATTGGACAGATGTTTTTAGTCACTGCAGACACTCTCTATAGAAAAATAGTAATTTTTGTAAAAATATAGTAATTTTCAATTATATTTCTCCAATCTCTGGCCCTGAAACACAGAAGGTATAATACAGATGTCTCTAGTCACTGCAGAAACCCTCTATATTAAAAGTATTAAAATTGATAGAAAAAATATTTAATTTCCTGTTATATTTCTCCAATCTCTGGCCCTGACACACAGAAGGTATAATACAGACATCACTAGTCACTGCAGACACCCTCTTTATAAAAAGTATTGAAAATTATGGAAAAAATATATTAATTTTCAGTTATATTTCTCCAGTCTCTGGCCCTGACACACAGAAGGTACAATACAGATGTCACTAATCACTGCAGACGCCCTCTATATAAAAAATATTGAAAATGATGAAAAAATATAGTAATTTCCAGTTATATTTCTCCAATCTATGGCCATGACACACACAGAAGGTATAATACAGATGTCTCTAGTTACTGCAGAAACCCTCTATATAAAAAGTATTGAACATGATGGAAAAAATATTGTAATTTTCAGTTATTTTTTCCAATCGTTGGCCCTGACACACAGAAGGTATAATGCAGACGTCACTAGTCACTGCAGACACCCTCTATATAAAAAGTATTGAAAATGGTGGAAAAAATATATTAATTTTCTGTTATATTTCTCCAATCTCTGGCTCTGACACACTGAAGGTATAATACAGATGTCACTAGTCACTGCAGACACCCTCTATATAAAAAGTATTGAAAATGGTGGAAAAAATATATTAATTTTCAGTTATATTTCTCCAATCTCTGGCTCTGACACACTGAAGGTATAATACAGATGTCACTAGTCACTGCAGACACCCTCTATATAAAAAGTATTGAAAATGGTGGAAAAAATATAGTAATTTAGAGTTATATTTCTCTAATCTCTGGCCCTGACACACAGAAGGTATTGGACAGATGTCAGAAATCACTGCAGACACCCTCTTTAGAATTTTTTTTGAAAATGATGGACAAAATATATTAAATTTCACTTATATTTCTCCAGTCGCTGGCCCTGACACACAGAAGGTACAATACAGATGTCACTAATCACTGCAGACGCCCCCTATATAAAAAATATTGAAAATGATGGAAAAATATAGTAATTTTCAGTTATATTTCTCCAATCTATGGCCCTGACACACAGAAGGTATTGGACAGATGTCTCTAGTCACTGCAGACACCCTCTATATAAAAAGTATTGAAAATGATGGAAAAAATATATTAATTTTCAGTCATTTTTCTCCAGTCTCTGGCCCTGACACAGAGATGGTATTGGACAGATGTCTCTAGTCACTGCAGACACCCTCTATAGAAAAATTATTGAAAATGATGGAAAAAATATTGTAATTTTCGGTTATATTTCTCCAATCTCTGGCCCTGATACACAGAAGGTATTAGACAGATGCCAAAAAAGTGTTTTAGTGCCACAGTGCACATTTGCGTACACCTCAGTATTAATACCTATTTTATAATTAAGCGTACAGCGCATTATTACCTATTTCATAATTAAGCAGTGAAATACCGAATTTCTACAGTTGGTTGCCAATAAAATTGTTCTAGTGCCACAGTGCACTTTTGCGTACACCTCAGTATAAATACCTATTTTATAATTAAGCAGTGAAATACTGCATTTCTAGAGTTAGTTGCCAAAACAACTGTTCTAGTGCAACAGTGCAAATTTGGGTACAGCGTAGTATGACCTATTTCATAATTAAGCAGTGAAATACTGCATTTCTATAGTTGGTTACCAGTAAAAGTGTTCTAGTGCCCCAGAGCACTTCTGCGTAGAACGCAGTATTACCAATTTGATCCTTAAGAAGTGAAAAACTGCATTTCTACAGTTGTTTGCAATAAACACTGGTTTTGGCCTATATAGTAGATCTGAGGCCTTCCCTGTATTTCTTTCATGTGAAGTAACCAGTGGAACTCTGCATTTACACAGTTGGTTGCCAAAAAACACTATACTATTGCCCCAAAGCACTTTTGCGCACATGCAGCATTACCTATTTTATAATTAAGCAGTGAAATACTGCATTGCTACAGTTTTTTGCAATAAACACTGGTTTCAGCCTATATAGCAGATCTGAGGCTTAGGCCTCTTTCACGCTACTGTATGGCTATTTCAGTGTTTTGCGGTCCGTTTTTCTTGGATCCGTTGTTCCGTTTTTTTGTTTCCGTTGTGTTTCCATTTCCGTTCCGTTTTTCCGTTCCGTTTTTCCGTATGGCATATACAGTATACAGTAATGACATAGAAAAAACTGGGCTGGGCATAACATTTTCAATAGATGGTTCAGAAAAAAAACGTTACGGATACGGAAGACATACGGATGCATTTCCGTATGTGTTCAGTTTTTTTTGCGGACCCATTGACTTGAATGGAGCCACGGAATGTGATTTGCGGGCAATAATAGGGCATGTTCTATCTTTCAACGGAACGGAAAAAAGGAAATACGGAAACGGAATGCATATGGAGTACATTCCGTTTTTTTTTGCGGAACCATTGAAATGAATGGTTCCGTATACGGACCGTATACGGAACGCAAAAAACGGCCCGCAAAACGGAATAAAAAAAAAGCGGTAGTGTGAAAGAGGCCTTCCCTGTATTTCTTTCATGTGAAGTAACCAGTGGAACTCTGCATTTACACAGTTGGTTGTCAAAAAACACTGTACTATTGCCCCAGTGCACTTTTGCGTACAACGCAGCATTACCTATTTGATAATTAACCCCTTAAGGACCAGGCTCATTTTCACCTTAAGGACCAGGCCATTTTTTGCAAATCTGACCAGTGTCACTTTAAGTGCTGATAACTTTAAAACGCTTTTACTTATACAGGCCATTCTGAGATTGTTTTTTCGTCACATATTGTACTTCATGACACTGGTAAAATAAAGTCAAAAAAATTAATTTTTTTGCATAATAAAATACCTAATTTACCAAAAATTTGGAAAAATTTGCAAATTTCAAAGTTTCAGTTTCTCTACTTCTGTAATACATAGTAATACCCCCAAAAATTGTGATGACTTAACATTCCCCATATGTCTACTTCATGTTTGAATTATTTTGGGAATGATATTTTATTTTTTGGGGATGTTACAAGGCTTAGAAGTTTAGAAGCAAATCTTGAAATTTTTCAGAAATTTACAAAAACCCAATTTTTAGGGACCACTACAGCTCTGAAGTCACTTTGCGAGGCTTACATAATAGAAACCGCCCAAAAATGACCCCATTCTATAAACTACACCCCTCAAGGTATTCAAAACTGATTTTACAAACTCCGTTAACCCTTTAGGTGTTGCACAAGAGTTATTGGCAAATGGGGATGAAATTTGAGAATTTCATTTTTTTGCCTAATTTTCCATTTTAACTAGAGTTGAGCGAACACCTGGATGTTCGGGTTCGAGAAGTTCGGCCGAACATCCCGGAAATGTTCGGGTTCGGGATCCGAACCCGATCCGAACTTCGTCCCGAACCCGAACCCCATTGAAGTCAATGGGGACCCGAACTTTTCGGCACTAAAAAGGCTGTAAAACAGCCCAGGAAAGAGCTAGAGGGCTGCAAAAGGCAGCAACATGTAGGTAAATCCCCTGCAAACAAATGTGGATAGGGAAATGAATTAAAATAAAAATTAAATAAATAAAAATTAACCAAAATCAATTGGAGAGAGGTTCCATAGCAGAGAATCTGGCTTCCCGTCACCCACCACTGGAACAGTCCATTCTCAGATATTTAGGCCCCGGCACCCAGGCAGAGGAGAGAGGTCCCGTAACAGAGAATCTGTCTTCATGTCAGCAGAGAATTAGTCTGCATGTCATAGCAGAGAATGAGGCTTCACGTCAGCCACCACTGCAACAGTCCATTGGCATATATTTAGGCCCAGCACACACACAGGCAGAGGAGAGAGGTCCCGTAACAGACAATCTGGCTTCATGTCAGCAGAGAATCAGTCTGCATGTCATAGCAGAGAATCAGGCTTCACGTCAGCCACCACTGCAACAGTCCATTGGCATATATTTAGGCCCAGCACACACACAGGCAGAGGAGAGAGGTCCCGTAACAGAGAATCTGGCTTCATGTCAGCAGAGAATCAGTCTGCATGTCATAGCAGAGAATGAGGCTTCACGTCACCCACCACTGCAACAGTCCATTGGCATATATTTAGGCCTAGCACACAGGCAGAGCAGAGAGGTCCCGTAACAGACAATCTGGCTTCATGTCAGCAGAGAATCAGTCTGCATGTCATAGCAGAGAATGAGGCTTCACGTCAGCCACCACTGCAACAGTCCATTGGCATATATTTAGGCCTAGCACACAGGCAGAGCAGAGAGGTCCCGTAACAGACAATCTGGCTTCATGTCAGCAGAGAATCAGTCTGCATGTCATAGCAGAGAATCAGGCTTCACGTCAGCCACCACTGCAACAGTCCATTGTCATAAATTTAGGCCCAGCACCCAGGCAGAGGAGAGAGGTCCCGTAACAGACAATCTGGCTTCATGTCAGCAGAGAATTAGTCTGCATGTCATAGCAGAGAATCAGGCTTCATGTCAGCCACCACTGCAACAGTCCATTGGCATATATTTAGGCCCAGCACCCAGGCAGAGGAGGGAGGTCCCGTAACAGAGAATCTGTCTTCATGTCAGCAGAGAATCAGTCTGCATGTCATAGCAGAGAATGAGGCTTCACGTCACCCACCACTGCAACAGTCCATTGGCATATATTTAGGCCTAGCACACAGGCAGAGCAGAGAGGTCCCGTAACAGACAATCTGGCTTCATGTCAGCAGAGAATCAGTCTGCATGTCATAGCAGAGAATCAGGCTTCACGTCAGCCACCACTGCAACAGTCCATTGGCATATATTTAGGCCTAGCACACAGGCAGAGCAGAGAGGTCCCGTAACAGACAATCTGGCTTCATGTCAGCAGAGAATCAGTCTGCATGTCATAGCAGAGAATGAGGCTTCACGTCAGCCACCACTGCAACAGTCCATTGGCATATATTTAGGCCTAGCACACAGGCAGAGCAGAGAGGTCCCGTAACAGAGAATCTGTCTTCATGTCAGCAGAGAATCAGTCTGCATGTCATAGCAGAGAATGAGGCTTCACGTCAGCCACCACTGCAACAGTCCATTGGCATATATTTAGGCCTAGCACACAGGCAGAGGAGAGGTTCATTCAACTTTGGGTAGCCTCGCAATATAATGGTAAAATGAAAATAAAAATAGGATTGAATGAGGAAGTGCCCTGGAGTCCAATAATATATGGTTATGGGGAGGTAGTTAATGTCTAATCTGGACAAGGGACGGACAGGTCCTGTGGGATCCATGCCTGGTTCATTTTTATGAACGTCAGCTTGTCCACATTGGCTGTAGACAGGCAGGCTGCGTTTGTCTGTAATGACGCCCCCTGCCGTGCTGAATACACGTTCAGACAAAACGCTGGCTGCCGGGCAGGCCAGCACCTCCAAGGCATAAAAGGCTAGCTCTGGCCACGTGGACAATTTAGAGACCCAGAAGTTGAATGGGGCCGAACCATCAGTCAGTACGTGGAGGGGTGTGCACACGTACTGTTCCACCATGTTAGTGAAATGTTGCCTCCTGCTAACACGTTGCGTATCAGGTGGTGGTGCAGTTAGCTGTGGCGTGTTGACAAAAGTTTTCCACATCTCTGCCATGCTAACCCTGCCCTCAGAGGAGCTGGCCGTGACACAGCTGCCTTGGCGACCTCTTGCTCCTCCTCTGCCTTGGCCTTGGGCTTCCACTTGTTCCCCTGTGACATTTGGGAATGCTCTCAGTAGCGCGTCTACCAACGTGCGCTTGTACTCGCGCATCTTCCTATCACGCTCCAGTGCAGGAAGTAAGGTGGGCACATTGTCTTTGTAGCGTGGATCCAGCAGGGTGGCAACCCAGTAGTCCGCACAGGTTAAAATGTGGGCAACTCTGCTGTCGTTGCGCAGGCACTGCAGCATGTAGTCGCTCATGTGTGCCAGGCTGCCCAGGGGTAAGGACAAGCTGTCCTCTGTGGGAGGCGTATCGTCATCGTCCTGCCTTTCCCCCCAGCCACGCACCAGTGATGGACCCGAGCTGCGTTGGGTGCCACCCCGCTGTGACCATGCTTCATCCTCATCCTCCTCCACCTCCTCCTCATCCTCGTCCTCCTCGTCCTCCAGTAGTGGGCCCTGGCTGGCCACATTTGTACCTGGCCTCTGCTGTTGCCAAAAACCTCCCTCTGAGTCACTTCGAAGAGACTGGCCTGAAAGTGCTAAAAATGACCCCTCTTCCTCCTCCTCCTCCTCCTCCTCCTGGGCCACCTCCTCTTCCATCATCGCCCTAAGTGTTTTCTCAAGGAGACATAGAAGTGGTATTGTAACGCTGATAACGGTGTCATCGCCACTGGCCATGTTGGTGGAGTACTCGAAACAGCGCAACAGGGCACACAGGTCTCGCATGGAGGCCCAGTCATTGGTGGTGAAGTGGTGCTGTTCTGTAGTGCGACTGACCCGTGCGTGCTGCAGCTGAAACTCCACTATGGCCTGCTGCTGCTCGCACAGTCTGTCCAGCATGTGCAAGGTGGAGTTCCACCTGGTGGGCACGTCGCATATGAGGCGGTGAGCGGGAAGGCCGAAGTTACGCTGTAGCGCAGACAGGCGAGCAGCAGCAGGATGTGAACGCCGGAAGCGCGAACAGACGGCCCGCACTTTATGCAGCAGCTCTGACATGTCGGGGTAGTTGTGAATGAACTTCTGCACCACCAAATTCAGCACATGCGCCAAGCAAGGGATGTGCGTCAAATTGGCTAGTCCCAGAGCTGCAACGAGATTTCGCCCATTATCACACACCACCAGGCCGGGCTTGAGGCTCACCGGCAGCAACCACTCGTCGGTCTGTTGTTCTATACCCCGCCACAACTCCTGTGCGGTGTGGGGCCTGTCCCCCAAACATATGAGTTTCAGAATGGCCTGCTGACGTTTACCCCGGGCTGTGCTGAAGTTGGTGGTGAAGGTGTGTGGCTGACTGGATGAGCAGGTGGAAGAAGAGGAGGAGGAAGCCGAGAAGGAGGAGGTGGCAACAGGAGGCAAAGAATGTTGCCCTGCGATCCTTGGCGGCGGAAGGACGTGCGCCAAACAGCTCTCCGCCTGGGGCCCAGCTGCCACTACATTTACCCAGTGTGCAGTTAGGGAGATATAGCGTCCCTGGCCGTGCTTACTGGTCCACGTATCTGTGGTTAGGTGGACCTTGCCACAGATGGCGTTGCGCAGTGCACACTTGATTTTATCGGATACTTGGTTGTGCAGGGAAGGCACGGCTCTCTTGGAGAAGTAGTGCCGGCTGGGAACAACATACTGTGGGACAGCAAGCGACATGAGCTGTTTGAAGCTGTCTGTGTCCACCAGCCTAAATGACAGCATTTCATAGGCCAGTAGTTTAGAAATGCTGGCATTCAGGGCCAGGGATCGAGGGTGGCTAGGTGGGAATTTACGCTTTCTATCAAATGTTTGTGAGATGGAGAGCTGAACGCTGGCGTGTGACATGGTTGAGACGCTTGGTGACGGAGGTGGTGGTGGTGGTGTTGGTGGTACATCCCCTGTTTGCTGGGCGGCAGGTGCCAACGTTCCTCCAGAGGCGGAGGAAGAGGCCGAGGCGGCAGCAGCAGAATAGGCCGAGGCGGCAGCAGCAGAAGAGGTAGCAGGGGGAGCCTGAGTGACTTCCTTGGTTTTAAGGTGTTTACTCCACTGCAGTTCATGCTTTGCATGCAGGTGCCTGGTCATGCAGGTTGTGCTCAGGTTCAGAACGTTAATGCCTCGCTTCAGGCTCTGATGGCACAGCGTGCAAACCACTCGGGTCTTGTCGTCAGCACATTGTTTGAAGAAGTGCCATGCCAGGGAACTCCTTGAAGCTGCCTTTGGGGTGCTCGGTCCCAGATGGCGGCGGTCAGTAGCAGGCGGAGTCTCTTGGCGGCGGGTGTTCTGCTTTTGCCCACTGCTCCCTCTTTTGCTACGCTGTTGGCTCGGTCTCACCACTGCCTCTTCCTCCGAACTGTGAAAGTCAGTGGCACGACCTTCATTCCATGTGGGGTCTAGGACCTCATCGTCCCCTGCATCGTCTTCCACCCAGTCTTGATCCCTGACCTCCTGTTCAGTCTGCACACTGCAGAAAGACGCAGCAGTTGGCACCTGTGTTTCGTCATCATCAGAGACATGCTGAGGTGGTATTCCCATGTCCTCATCATCAGGAAACATAAGTGGTTGTGCGTCAGTGCATTCTATGTCTTTCACCGCTGGGGAAGGGCTAGGTGGATGCCCTTGGGAAACCCTGCCAGCGGAGTCTTCAAACAGCATAAGAGACTGCTGCATAACTTGAGGCTGAGACAGTTTCCCTGGTATGCATGGGGGTGATGTGACAGACTGATGGGGTTGGTTTTCAGGCGCCATCTGTGCGCTTTCTGCAGAAGACTGGGTGGGAGATAATGTGAACGTGCTGGATCCACTGTCGGCCACCCAATTGACTAATGCCTGTACCTGCTCAGGCCTTACCATCCTTAGAACGGCATTGGGCCCCACCATATATCGCTGTAAATTCTGGCGGCTACTGGGACCTGAGGTAGTTGGTACACTAGGACGTGTGGATGTGGCAGAACGGCCACGTCCTCTCCCAGCACCAGAGGGTCCACTAACACCACCACGACCATGTCCACGTCCGCGTCCCTTACTAGATGTTTTTCTCATTGTTATGGTTCACCACAACAACAAATATATTATTTGGCCCAATGTATTGTATTCAAATTCAGCGGGATATAAATTTGAGGCCTAGTATTTAGGCGCTGGGTGACCGGTATGGATTTAGTGACAGAATTAGACTTGGAAATGCACAGAAGCGTGTGTGTGAAGTTATTCTGAATGACCCTATGTGCACCTTCAATATGATCTACCCTTTTAGGGATAGATTTCAAATAGCTCTGATATAGCAGAAACGACTAAATTATGAAATTGCTAAATTGGGAATTGTATTTCAACCCAGAACAAAAAATGTGCTTTGACGGACACTAAATAACTTTCCCAGCCACAACAGGACAGCGGTAACGAGAGATTTAGCGGGATATAAATTTGAGGCCTAGTATTTAGGCGCTGGGTGACAGGTATGGGTTTAGTGACAGAATTAGATTTGGAAATGCACAGTAGCGGGTGTGTGAAGTTATTCTGAATGACCCTATGTGCACCTTGAATATTATATACCCTTTTAGGGATAGATTTCAAATAGCTCTGATATAGCAGAAACCACTAAATTATGAAATTGCTAAATTGGGAATTGTATTTCAACCCAGAACAAGAAATGTGCTTGAACGGACACTAAATAACTCGCCCAGCTACAGCACTAGGGACAGATTTAGCGGGATATAAATTTGAGGCCTAGTATTTAGGCGCTGGGTGACAGGTATGGGTTTAGTGCCAGAATTAGACTTGGAAATACACAGTAGCGGGTGTGTGTGAAGTTATTCTGAATGACCCAATGTGCACCTTGAATATTATATACCCTTTTAGGGATAGATTTCAAATAGCTCTGATATAGCAGAAACCACTAAATTATGAAATTGCTAAATTGGGAATTGTATTTCAACCCAGAACAAGAAATGTGCTTGAACGGACACTAAATAACTCGCCCAGCTACAGCACTAAGGACAGATTTAGCGGGATATAAATTTGAGGCCTAGTATTTAGGCGCTGGGTGACAGGTATGGGTTTAGTGCCAGAATTAGACTTGGAAATACACAGTAGCGGGTGTGTGTGAAGTTATTCTGAATGACCCAATGTGCACCTTGAATATTATATACCCTTTTAGGGATAGATTTCAAATAGCTCTGATATAGCAGAAACCACTAAATTATGAAATTGCTAAATTGGGAATTGTATTTCAACCCAGAACAAGAAATGTGCTTGAACGGACACTAAATAACTCGCCCAGCTACAGCACTAGGGACAGATTTAGCGGGATATAAATTTGAGGCCTAGTATTTAGGCGCTGGGTGACAGGTATGGGTTTAGTGCCAGAATTAGACTTGGAAATACACAGTAGCGGGTGTGTGTGAAGTTATTCTGAATGACCCAATGTGCACCTTGAATATTATATACCCTTTTAGGGATAGATTTCAAATAGCTCTGATATAGCAGAAACCACTAAATTATGAAATTGCTAAATTGGGAATTGTATTTCAACCCAGAACAAGAAATGTGCTTGAACGGACACTAAATAACTCGCCCAGCTACAGCACTAAGGACAGATTTAGCGGGATATAAATTTGAGGCCTAGTATTTAGGCGCTGGGTGACCGGTATGGATTTAGTGACAGAATTAGACTGGGATATGGCCAAAAAATAAACAGACTATTGCTGGTTAAATGCACTTGGTGTGACAGCTTCACCCTGATGTAGGCTTTAGCCAAAAAACAACCACACCATTGAGGGTTAAATGCACTTGGTGACAGGCGCAGCTTGCCCCTGATTTAGTATATGGCCAAAAAATGAACAGACTATTGCTGGTTAAATGCACTTGGTGTGACAGCTTCACCCTGATGTAGGCTTTAGCCAAAAAACAACCACACCATTGAGGGTTAAATGCACTTGGTGACAGGCGCAGCTTGCCCCTGATTTTGTATATGGCCAAAAAATGAACAGACTATTGCTGGTTAAATGCACTTGGTGTGACAGCTTCACCCTGATGTAGGCTTTAGCCAAAAAACAACCACACCATTGAGGGTTAAATGCACTTGGTCGCAGCTTGTGCTGGCGCACCACAAGACACAAAATGGCCGCCGATCACCCCAGAAAAATGTGACTGACAAACGGTCTGGGCAGCCTAAAAACAGTGAGCAATTGAGGATCAGCAGCTCAATGATCCACAGCTGCATATCGATCAGTTAATCAAGTCCTTTGGAGGAGTTAATCTGCCTAATCTCGCCCTACTGTCGCAGCCGCAACCTTTCCCTACGCTAATCAGAGCAGAGTGACGGGCGGCGCTATGTGACTCCAGCTTAAATAGAGGCTGGGTCACATGGTGCCTCTGGCCAATCACAGCCATGCCAATAGTAGGCATGGCTGTGATGGCCTCTTGGGGCAAGTAGTATGACGCTTGTTGATTGGCTGCTTTGCAGCCTTTCAAAAAGCGCCAAGAAAGCGTCACAAAAGCGCGAAGAAAGCGACGAACACCGAACCCGAACCCGGACTTTTACGAAAATGTCCGGGTTCGGGTCCGTGTCACGGACACCCCAAAATTCGGTACGAACCCGAACTATACAGTTCGAGTTCGCTCATCCCTAATTTTAACCCATTTTTTCCACTAACAAAGCAAGGGTTAACAGCCAAACAAGACTGTATCTTTATTGCCCTGACTCTGCCGTTTACAGAAACACCCCATATGTGGCCGTAAACTACTGTACGGCCACACAGCGGGGCGTAGAGGGAAAGGTGCGCCGTTTGGTTTTTGGAAGCCAGATTTTGCTGGACAGTTTTTTTGACACCATGTCCCATTTGAAGCCCCCTGATGCACCCCTAGAGTAGAAACTCCATAAAAGTGACCCCATCTAAGAAACTACACCCCTCAAGGTATTCAAAACTGATTTTACAAACTTCGTTAACCCTTTAGGTGTTGCACAAGAGTTATTGGCAAATGGGGATGAAATTTGAGAATTTCATTTTTTTGCCTAATTTTCAATTTTAACCCATTTTTTCCACTAACAAAGCAAGGGTTAACAGCCAAACAAGACTGTATCTTTATTGCCCTGATTCTGCCGTTTACAGAAACACCCCATATGTGGCCGTAAACTACTGTACGGCCACACAGCGGGGCGTAGAGGGAAAGGTGCGCCGTTTGGTTTTTGGAAGCCAGATTTTGCTGGACAGTTTTTTTGACACCATGTCCCATTTGAAGCCCCCTGATGCACCCCTAGAGTAGAAACTCCATAAAAGTGACCCCATCTAAGAAACTACACCCCTCAAGGTATTCAAAACTGATTTTACAAACTTTGTTAACCCTTTAGGTGTTGCACAAGATTTAATGGAAAATAGAGATACAATTTCAAAATTTCACTTTTTTGGCAGATTTTCCATTTTTATATTTTTTTTCCAGTTACAAAGCAAGGGTTAACAGCCAAACAAAACTCATTATTTATGGCCCTGATTCTGTAGTTTACAGAAACACCTCATATGTGGTTGTAGACCGCTGTACGGGCAAACGGCAGGGCGCAGAAGGAAAGGAATGCCACATAGTTTTTGGAAGGCAGGTTTTGCTGGACTGGTTTTTTGACACCATGTCCCATTTGAAGCCCCCCTGATGCACCCCTAGAGTAGAAACTCCATAAAAGTGACCCCATCTAAGAAACTACACCCCTCAAGGTATTCAAAACTGATTTTACAAACTTTGTTAACCCTTTAGGTGTTGCACAAGATTTAATGGAAAATAGAGATACAATTTCAAAATTTCACTTTTTTGGCAGATTTTCCATTTTTATATTTTTTTTCCAGTTACAAAGCAAGGGTTAACAGCCAAACAAAACTCATTATTTATGGCCCTGATTCTGTAGTTTACAGAAACACCTCATATGTGGTTGTAGACCGCTGTACGGGCAAACGGCAGGGCGCAGAAGGAAAGGAATGCCACATGGTTTTTGGAAGGCAGGTTTTGCTGGACTGGTTTTTTGACACCATGTCCCATTTGAAGCCCCCCTGATGCACCCCTAGAGTAGAAACTCCAAAAAAGTGACCCCATTTTAGAAAGTACGGGATAGGATGGCAGTATTGTTGGTACTAGTTCAGGGTAGATATGATTTTTGGTTGCTCTATATTACACTTTTTGTGCGGCAAGGTAACAAGAAATAGCTTTTTTGGCACTTTTTTTTTTTGTTATTTACAACATTCATCTGACAGGTTAGATCACGTGGTAATTTTATAGAGCAGGTTGTCACGGACGCGGCGATACCGAATATGTATACAATTTTTTTTTATTTATGTAAGTTTTATACAATAACTTCATTTTTAAAACCAAAAAATTGTTTAGTGTCTCCATAGTCTGAGAGCCATAGTTTTTTCAGTTTTTGGGCGATTATCTTGAGTAGGGTCTAAATTTTTGCGGGATGAGATGACAGTTTGATTGGCACTATTTTGGGGTGCATATGACTTTTTGATCGCTTGCTATTACACTTTTTGTGACGTAAGATGGCAAAAAATAGCTTTTTTTACACCGTTTTTTTTTTTTGTTTTACGGTGGTCATCTGAGGGGTTAGGTCATGTGATATTTATATAGAGCCGGTCGATACGGACGCGGCAATACCTAATATGTATACTTTATTTTTATTTATGTAGGTTTTACACAATGATTTTATTTTTGAAACAAAAAAAATGATGTTTTAGTGTTTCCATAGTCTAAGAGCCATAGTTTTTTCAGTTTTTGGGCGATTATCTTGAGTAGGGTCTCATTTTTTGCGGGATGAGATGACGGTTTGATTGGTACTATTTTGGCGTACATGCGACTTTTTTGATCACTTTTATTACCTTTTTTGGGAAGTAAGGTGGGCAAAATTTCAATTTTCTCATAGTTTTTATTTTTTTATTTTTATGGCGTTCACTGTGCGGGGAAAGTAACATGGCCGTTTTATAGATCAGGTCGTTACGGACGCGGCGATACCTAATATGTGTAGTTTATTTTATTTTTTTAATTTTTATTCAGTGATAAATGTTTTTTTTTTTTATCTTAACTTTTTTCACTTATTCTTTTTATTTTTTGACCCAGACCCACTTGGTTCTTGAAGATCCAGTGGGTCTGATGTCTGTAAAATACAGTACTGTACTCTATATAGGGTACTGCACTGTATTTTACTTACACTGAACAGATCTATGCTTTCAGCACAGATCTGTTCAGCACCATGGACAGCAGGACGCCTGAGCAGGCGTCCTGTTGCCATGGGAACCTTCCCCGTCTGCTCAGTTATGGTCAGAACTTCGCAGACGGGGAAGGGTGAGGACGGGGCTTCGGGGGGCTCTCTGGGGGCTCTCTCCCTCTCCATCGGGGGGCTGCAAAGGCACAGCAGCCCCCCGATGGGAGAGCGAGGGAGCTCCCTCTTACTGTTAACCTTTTCCATACAGAGGTCCGTACGGACCGCTGTATGGAAAGGGTTAAACGGCTGACATCGCATCAACGATGTCAGCCGTTTATACCAGGGTGCCAGCAATGTGCTGGCACCCTGGTATACCCACTGTACACCAACGATTACGCAATAGGAGGCGGGCGGGGGATCGCGATCCCGCCTGCCGCACCGCCCGCCTCCCGCAACGCCCCCCACCGCCTGCGACACCCCCCCTGCACCACCCGCCACCATCAACTCATGCAGGGGTGCAGGGGGGGGTGTACTATATTGATTTTAGGCACTCTAAAGTTTCTGATCCCCGCGGTCAGGGACCGCGGGGATCAGAAACTGCAAAAAGCGCAGCAAACCGCAGGTCTGAATTGACCTGCGGTTTGCTGCGATCGCCGACACGGGGGGGTCACATGACCCCCCCTGGCGTTTTAACAGGATGCCGGCTGAATGATTTCAGCCGGCATCCTGTTCAAATTAACCCCTGCGGCGCCGGAATGCCGATTTTAAAGTCAGGACGTACCGGTACGTCCTTGGTCCTTAAGGACTCGGGAAATAGGGCGTACCGGTACGTCCTATGTCCTTAAGGGGTTAAGCAGTGAAAAACTGCATTTCTAGAGTTGTTTACAATAAACACTGGTTTTGGCCTATATAGCTGATCTGAGGCCTACCCTGCATTTCTTTCATGTAAAGTAACCAGTGGAACTCCGCATTTACACAGCTGGTTGCCAAAAAACACTGTACTATTTGCCCCAGAGCACTTTTGCGTACAACGCAGTATTACCTATTTTATAATTAAGCCGTGAAATACTGCATTTCTACAGTTGTTTGCAATAAACACTGGTTTCGGCCTATAAAGCAAATCTGAGGCCTACCCATTATTTCTTTCATGTGAAGTAACTAGTGGAACTCTGCAATAACACAGTTGGTTGCCAAAAAACACTGTACTATTGCCCCAGAGCACTTTTGCGTACAACGCAGCATTACCTATTAGATAATTAAGCAGTGAAAAACTGCATTTCTAGAGTTGTTTGCAATAAACACTGGTTTCGGCCTACATAGCAGATCTGAGGCCTACCCTGTTTTTCTTTCATGTGAAGTAACCAGTAGAACACTGCATATAAACAGTTGGTTGCCAAAAAACACTGTAATATTGCCCCGGAGCACTTTTGCGTACAACGCAGCATTACCTATTTGATAATTAAGCTGTGAAAACTGCATTTCTAGAGTTGTTTGCAATAAACAATGGTTTTGGCCTATATAGCAGATCTAAGGCCTTCCCTGTATTTCTTTCATGTGAAGTAACCAGTGGAATTCAGCATTTGCACAGTTGGTTGCCAAAAAAACACTATATTATTCCCCAGAGCACTTTTGCGTACAACGCAGCATTATCTATTTTATAATTAAGCAGTGAAATACTGCATTTCTACAGTTTTTTGCAATAAACACTGGTTTCAGCCTATCAAGCAGATCTGAGGCTTACCCTGTATTTATTTCATGTGAAGTAACCAGCGATACTATGCATTTACACAGTTGGTTGCCAAAAAACACTGCACTATTGCCCCAGTGCACTTTTACGTACAACGCAGCATTACCTATTTGATAATTAAGCAGTGAAAAACTGCATTTCTAGAGTTGTTTGCAATAAACACTGGTTTTAGCCTATATAGCTGATCTGAGGCTTACCCTGTATTTCTTTCATGCAAAGTAACCAGTGGAACTCCGCATTTACACAGTTGGTTGCCAAAACACACTGTACTATTTGCCCCAGAGCACTTTTACGTACAATGCAGTATTACCTTTTTTATAATAAGGGCTCTTTCACACTTGTGTTCTTGTCTTCCGGCATAGAGTTCCGTCGTCGGGGCTCTATGCCAGAAGAATCCTGATCAGTTTTATCCTAATGCATTCTGAATGGAGTGAAATCCGTTCAGGATGCATCAGGATGTCTTCAGTTCGGGACCGGAAAGTTTTTTGGCCGGAGAAAATACCGTAGCATGCTGCGCTTTTTGCTCTGGCCAAAAATCCTGAACACTTGCCGCAAGGCCGGATCCGGAATTAATGCCCATTGAAAGGCATTAATCTGGATCTGGCCTCAAGCTAAACGTCGTTTCGGCGCATTGCCGGATCCGACGTTTAGCTTTTTCTGAATGGTTACCATGGCTACCGGGACGCTAAAGTCCTGTTTGCCATGGTAAAGTGTAGCGGGGAGCGGGGGAGCAGTATACTTACCGTCCGTGCGGCTCCCGGGGCGCTCCAGAGTGACGTCAGGGCGCCCCACGCTCATGGATCACGTGATCGCATGGCACATCATCCATGCGCATGGGGCGCTCTGACAACATTCTGGAGCGCCCCGGGAGCCGCACGGACTGTAAGTATACTGCTCCCCCGCTCCCCACTACTACTATGGCAACCAGGACTTTAATAGCGTCCTGGCTGCCATAGTAACACTGAACGCATTTTGAAGACGGATCCGTCTTCAAATGCTTTCAGTTCACTTGCGTTTTTCCCGATCCGGCGTGTAATTCCGGCAAGTGGAGTACACAACGGATCCGGACAATGCAAGTGTGAAAGAGGCCTAGTGAAATACTGCATTTCTACAGTTGTTTGCAATAAACACTGGTTTTGGCCTATAAAGAAAATCTGAGGCTTACCCTGTATTTCTTTCATGTGAAGTAACCAGTGGAACTCTGCATTTACACAGTTGGATGCCAAAAAACACTATACTATTGCTCCAAAGCACTTTTGCGTACAACGCATCATTACCTATTTTATAATTAAGCAGTGAAATACTGCATTTCTACAGTTTTTTGCAATAAACACTGGTTTCAGCCTATATAGCAGATTTGAGGCTACCGTATGGCTATTTCAGTGTTTTGCGGTCCGTTTTTCTCTGATCCGTTGTTCCATTTTTTTGTTTCCGTTGTGTTTCCGTTCCGTTTTTCCGTTCTGTTTTTCCATATGGCATATACAGTATACAGTAATTACATAGAAAAAATTGGGCTGGGCATAACATTTTCAATAGATGGTTCAGCAAAAAACGTTACGGATACGGAAGACATACGGATGCATTTCCGTATGTGTTCAGTTTTTTTTGCGGACCCATTGACTTGAATGGAGCCACGGAACGTGATTTGCGGGCAATAATAGGACATGTTCTATCTTTCAACGGAACGGAAAAAAGGATATACGGAAATGGAATGCATACGGAGTACATTTCGTTTTTTTTGCGGAACCATTGAAATGAATGGTTCCGTATACGGACCATATATGGAACGCAAAAAAATGAAAAAAAAAAAACGGTAGTGTGAAAGAGGCCTTACCCTGTATTTCTTTCATGTGAAGTAACCAGTGGAACTCTGCATTTACACAGTTGGTTGTCAAAAAACACTGTACTATTGCCCCAGTGCACTTTTGCGTACAACGCAGCATTACCTTTTTGATAATAAAGCAGTGAAAAACAGAATTTCTACAGGTTTTTGCAATAAATACTGGTTTCAGCCTACATAGCAGATCTGAGGCTTATCCTGTATTTCTTTCATATAAAGTAACCAATAGAACTCTGCATTTACACAGTTGGTTGCCAAAAAACGTTGTACTATTGCCCCAGAGCACTTTTGTGTACAATGCAGCATTACCTATTTGATAATTAAGCAGTAAAAAACTGCATTTCTACAGTTGTTTGCAAGAAACACTGCTTTCGGCCTACATAGCAGATCTGAGGCCTACCCTGTATTTCTTTCATGTGAAGTAACCAGTGGAACTCCGCATTTACACAGTTGGTTGCCAAAAACACTGTACTATTGCCCCAAAAAACTTTTGCGTACAACGCAGTATTTAACCCATTTTATAATTAATCAGTGAAAAATTGCATTTATACAGTTGTTTGCAATAAACGCTGGTTTTAGCCTATATAGAAGATCTGAGGCCTTCCCTGTATTTCTTTCATGTGAAGTAACCAGTGGAACTCAGCATTTACACAGTTGGTTGCCAAAAAACACTATACTATTGCCCCAGACCACTTTTGCGTGCAACGTAGCATTTCCTATTTTATAATTAAGCAGTGAAATACTGCATTTCTACAGTTTTTTGCAATAAACACTGGTTTCAGCCTATATAGCAGATCTGAGGCTTAGGCCTCATGCACACGACCATTTTTTTTTAAGGTCTGCAAAAACAGGGTCCTTAGGTCCATGATCCGTGTCTGTTTTTTCTTCCGTGGGTCTTCCTTGATTTTTGGAGGATCCACGGACATGAAGAAAAAATAGTTTTGGTGTCCGCCTGGCCGTGCGCACCCAAACGGATCCGTCCTGACTTACAATGCAAGTCAATGGGGATGGATCCGTTTGACGTTGACACAATATGGTGCAATTGCAAACGGATCCGTCCCCCATTGACTTTCAATGTAAAGTCAGGAGTCCCTATTATACCATCGGATTGGAGTTTTCTCCAATCCGATGGTATATTTTAACTTGAAGCGTCCCCATCACCATGGGAACACCTCTATGTTAGAATATACTGTCGGATATGAGTTAGATCATGAAACTCAGATCCAACAGTATATTCTAACACAGAGGCGTTCCCATGGTGATGGGGACGCTACAAGTTAGAATATACTAAGAACTGTGTACATGACTGCCCCCTGCTACCTGGCAGCACCCGATCTCTTACAGGGAGCTGATCAGCACAATTAACCCCTCAGGTGCCGCACCTGAGGGGGGTTAATTGTGAGTATCATAGTCCCCTGTAAGGGGCCGCCAGGCAGCTCTGCCCACCTCCCTCCCCAGTTTTAATTTCATTGGTGGCCAGTGTGCGGCCCCCTCCCTCCCTCTATTGTATTCATTTCATTGGTGGCCAGTGTGTGGCCTCCCCCCCGATCATTGGTGGCAGTGGAGAGTTCCGATCGGAGTCCCAGTTTAATCGCTGGGGCTTCGATCGGTAACCATGGCAACCAGGATGCTACTGCAGTCCTGGTTGCCATGGTTACTTAGCAATATTAGAAGCATCCTACTTACCTGCTGCGCTGTCTGTGACTATCCGGGAGCTCCTCCTACTGGTAAGTGACAGGTCTGTGTGGCGCATTGCTTAATGATCTGTCACTTACCAGCAGGAGGAGCGCCCGGCCGGTCACAGACAGCGCAGCAGGTAAGTATGATGCTTCTAATATTGCTAAGTAACCATGGCAACCAGGACTGCAGAAGCTTCCTGGTTGCCATGGTTACCGATCGGAGCTGGGACTCCGATCGGAACTCTCCGCTACCACCAATGATGGGGGGGGGGGGGCGGGGGGAGGCTGCACACTGGCCACCAATGAAACTAATACAATAGAGGGAGGGGGGCCGCACACTGACCACCAATGAAATTAATACAATAGAGGGAGGGAGGGGGGGCTGGCCACCAATAAAACGAATACAGTAGAGGGAGGGAGGGGGGCCGCACACTGGCCACCAATGAAATTAATACAATAGAGGGAGGGAGGGGGTCCGGGGGGGCCGCACACTGGCCACCAATGAAACTAATACAATAGAGGGAGGGAGGGGGGGCTGGCCACCAATAAAACAAATACAGTAGAGGGAGGGACTGCACTGGCCACTGTCATGATCTTACCTTCTTACTGTTCTCCTTCGTTTGACATGTGCTGGCGGCCATCTTGGTTTCTGGGTTTCTTGTAGCCTCCCACCCTGCGGCTTCTCCTTCCCACTGGGAGGAGCTGGATGCCTAGCTCATATATATAGGAGGTCTGTGGCTTCAGTTCCTTGCTTGGTCCTCCTGTGTTCACATGCTTCTAAGACTGCTGCTGCTTCTGGTTCCTGATCCTGGCCTCGTCTGACTACCCCGTTGGTTCCTGATCCTGGCTTCGTCTGACTACCCCATTGGTTCCTGATCCTGGCTTCGTCTGACTACCCTGCTGGTTCCTGATCCAGGCTTCGTCTGACTACCCTTCTGGTTCCTGACCTCTGTCTACGCAAGACCCTGCTTCGGTTTAGCCATCCGCTTGGACTTTTGCTTACGGCTTGATTTTCAATAAAGCCTTCTTATTTTCCACTTATCTCTTGTTGTACGTCTGGTTCATGGTTCCATGACATTAGGACCAAGCCATGAATTCTGACGGTACAGGGCCATCCTCGCTACCTACGCTGGTTGCCAGACTTGATCAGCAGGATCACCTGTTGGGTCGGTTCGCTGTGGCGTTGCAAACCCTGCTTGAACGCACGGCTCATTTCGCTTCCGTTGCCGATGGGTCGGTTGTCGCTCCTGGGCCCGCTCCTACTGCCGCTCCGGTTGTTGCGCCAGAGTCTACCCCGACACCTGTTGCTGCGCCTGCGGTGTCTCGGGGTATGACCGGTTCTGCCCCCCTTCCACAGCGCTTTGGGGGAGAGCCAACTCAGTGCCGAGGTTTCCTTAACCAGGTGGGCATTTATTTCGAGTTGCTGCCACATGCCTTTCCTACTGAGAGATCAAAGGTGGGCTTCTTGATCTCGCTGCTCTCGGACAAGGCCTTGGCCTGGGCCAGCCCTTTATGGGAGAACAACAATCCGGTGGTTGCCGAGTTTTCCGGTTTTGTTGCTTCTCTTCGGAAGGTATTCGATGTGCCGGCTCGTGCTGCCTCTGCTGCGAAGCTCCTTATGTTCATCAGACAGGGTTCACGATCCGTAGCTGAATACGCCATTGAGTTTCGTACCCTGGCAGCAGAGGTGGGCTGGAATAATGAGGCTCTGGTCGCTGCTTTCTCTCATGGTCTCTCGGATGCCTTGAAGGATGAGGTTGCAGCTAAGGACCTACCAGTGGAGCTCGAGTCTCTTATTTCTTTCCTGATTTTGATTGACACCAGACTCAGGGAGAGACCTTCCTTTAAGGAGAGCCTGCGGAGGTCTTCTAACAGATTGGCGCCTACGTTTGCTGTCCCACCCGTGCCTCCCTCTCCTCCCACGCCTCCTGGGGATGACTTGTCTGGGGGTGAACCCATGCAGCTGGGGTTTGCTCGCCTGTCCGAGGGGGAGAGGGTACTCCGGAGACGCGAGGGCCGATGCATGTACTGTGGTCTCGGTGGGCATTTTCGGTTGGCATGTCCGAACCGTCCGGGAAACGCTCGCACCTGAGATCCTGTCGGGGGCAGATCTTGGGTGGAGTCTCCTCGTCCCCGGTTTCCCGTGTTGACAAACCACTGATCACTGTTGTCCTCTCTTGGGTCGGGGGCTCGGTGACGACCCAGGCGTTGGTGGACTCTGGTGCTGGTGGTTTGTTCATTGATAGTGTGTTCGCTGCCGCCAATTCCATTCCTCTGCAGCCTCGAGGTTCCCCACTGGCTCTTGAGGCGATAGACGGCAGACCCCTTCTGCCGCCACACGTGACTCATGAGACCCTTCCAGTGGGGATAGCCATTGGTGCCGTTCACAGAGAGTCGGTCTGTTTCCAGGTGATTTCGTCTCCACACTACTCGGTGGTCTTGGGGTACCCCTGGCTCCAGAAGCATAATCCGACTTTTGATTGGAGATCGGCTGAGATCCTCTCGTGGTCACCGCAGTGTGGGGCTAGTTGCATCCATGGGCCTGTCAAGTTGCTGTGTACTTCCTCGGACTCTCTGTTGCCTCCTGAATACGAAGAGTACCGGGATGTATTCGATAAGGTGCGCGCGGTTGCCCTACCTCCGCACCGCCCATACGATTGTGCCATAGAGTTACAATCTGGTGCCGTTCCTCCTCGTGGCAAAGTCTATCCACTGTCGGTAGCGGAGAATGAGGCCATGGAGGAGTACGTGAGGGAGGCGCTTTCACGCGGACACATTCGCAAATCCTCGTCCCCGGCAGGGGCTGGATTTTTCTTTGTGAAAAAGAAGGGTGGTGAGTTGAGGCCTTGCATCGATTACAGGGGTCTCAATCGCATCACGATCAAGAACGCTTACCCGATACCCTTGATTTCCGAGCTGTTCGATCGCCTCAAAGGGGCCACGGTCTTTACCAAACTCGACCTGAGGGCGGCATATAACCTGGTAAGGATCAAGGCGGGCGATGAGTGGAAGACCGCGTTTAACACCAGGACCGGTCCATTATGAATCCTTGGTTATGCCCTTTGGGTTGTGCAATGCGCCCGCAGTCTTCCAGGAATTCATCAACGATGTTTTCCGTGACCTGTTGCAGCAGTGTGTGGTGGTCTATTTGGATGACATCTTGGTATATTCTGAATCCATGGAGGCCCACATTATGGATGTCAGACGAGTATTGCAACGGTTACGAGAGAACAGGCTGTTCGGTAAGCTTGAGAAATGCGAATTTCACCGATCCCAGGTAACCTTCTTAAGGTTACATCATTTCCGCTGAGGGGTTCTCCATGGATCCTGAGAAGGTTTCGGCTGTCTTACAGTGGCCCCAGCCCAGTGGTCTCCGTGCCCTGCAGCGCTTTTTGGGCTTCGCCAATTATTATCGGAAGATTATCAGGGACTTTTCTATGCTAGCCAAGCCGCTCACGGATCTGACCAGGAAGGGCAGTAATTTCCAGGTCTGGCCGCTCTAGGCCATCCGAGCGTTTGAGGCTCTAAAGTCCGCCTTTGTGTCGGCTCCGATTCTGTCGCATCCCAACCCTGGGTTGCCCTTTGTCCTCGAGGTGGACGCGTCTGAGACGGGAGTAGGCGCCCTCCTGTCTCAGCGTAGAACACCAGAGGGTCCTCTGCTTCCTTGTGGGTTTTACTCCCGGAAACTGTCTTCCGCGGAGTGCAACTATCAGATTGGTGACAGGGAGTTATTGGCCATCGTGCAGGCCCTTAAAGAATGGAGGCACTTGCTCGAGGGTTCGGTGGTTCCGGTTCTCATCCTGACGGACCACAAGAATCTGACCTACCTTTCTGAGGCCAAGAGATTGACACCACGTCAGGCCAGATGGGCTCTGTTCTTGTCACGTTTTAATTACGTGGTCTCCTACCTACCCGGTTCCAAGAACATCAGAGCGGATGCCTTATCACGGCAGTACTCCTGAGCTGTCCGGGGAGGAGTCGATTCCGACTTCGGTCATACCTCCGAATCAGATCCTGGCCGCCATTCGCACCAGCCTGACCTCTCCCCTGGGTGAGCAGATTTTGGCGGCTCAATCTGGTGCTCCCTCTGGGAGACCCAACGGCAGGTGTTTTGTGCCTGAGGAGTTGCGCACTCGGTTGTTGCGAACCTACCATAACTCCAAGGCCGCGGGGCATCCTGGAAAGAATCAGCTGTCCTGGGCTGTTTCACGTCTGTTCTGGTGGCCTTCTCTACGTTCCGACATCGCCGCATATGTAGCGGCATGCTCCGTTTGTGCCCAGAGTAAGTCCCCTCGGCACCTTCCGTTGGGCCTTTTGCAACCCATAGCCACCGGGGAGCGCCCATGGTCACACCTGGGGATGGATTTCATTGTGGACCTCCCTGCATCCCGAGGCCATACGGTCATTCTCATGATTGTGGATCGGTTTTCCAAAATGTGCCACTGTGTTCCTCTCAAGAAGTTACCCTCTGCACAAGAGTTGGCCACGATTTTCGCCAGGGAGGTCTTCCGGTTGCACGGTTTGCCCAAGGAGATTGTGTCGGATCGGGGGAGTCAGTTTGTGTCCAGGTTCTGGCGCGCCTTTTGCTCCCAGTTGGGGATTCATCTCTCTTTCTCCTCGGCCTACCACCCTCAGTCCAATGGGGCCGCAGAACGATCCAATCAGGCCTTGGAGCAATTCCTTCGTTGCTATGTCTCCGATCACCAAGACAATTGGGTTGACCTCCTGCCTTGGGCTGAGTTTGCCAGGAACACGGCAGTGAACTCTTCCTCTGGGACGTCTCCCTTCATGGCCAATTATGGGTTCCAACCTGCCGTGTTACCGGAGGTATTCTCTCCCCAGGATATTCCGGCTGTGGAGGATCACCTTTCCGTCCTACGTGCTTCTTGGGTACAGATCCAGAGGTCCCTTGAGGTCTCTGCGCAGCGCCAGAGACTCCAGGCTGATCGCAGACGAGCGCCCGCTCCTTCCTACCAGGTCGGAGACCGTGTATGGTTGTCCACCCGCAACCTCAACCTTCGAGTGCCCACTCCCAAGCTGGCGCCTCGCTTTGTTGGTCCCTTCCGAGTGCTTCGCAGGGTAAACCCGGTAGCCTATGCCCTTGCGCTTCCTCCTGGCATGCGGATCTCCAACGTGTTTCATGTCTCCCTGTTGAAGCCATTGGTGTGTAATCGTTTCACTTCCTCGGTTCCTCGGCCCCGTCCGGTCCAAGTGGGCAATCGTGAGGAATATGAGGTGAGCAATATCCTGGACTCACGCCTGGTCCGCGGTCGGTTGCAGTTTTTGGTCCATTGGCGTGGTTATGGTCCAGAGGAGCGTTCCTGGGTTCCCTCCGCAGATGTCCATGCTCCTGCTTTGCTCCGAGCCTTCCACGCACGCTTCCCTCAGAAACCGTTCCTTACTCCGCGGAGGAGGGGCCCTTGAGGGGGAGGTACTGTCATGGTCTTACCTTCTTACTGTTCTCCTTCGTTTGACATGTGCTGGCGGCCATCTTGGTTTCTGGGTTTCTTGTAGCCTCCCACCCTGCGGCTTCTCCTTCCCACTGGGAGGAGCTGGATGCCTAGCTCATATATATAGGAGGTCTGTGGCTTCAGTTCCTTGCTTGGTCCTCCTGTGTTCACATGCTTCTAAGACTGCTGCTGCTTCTGGTTCCTGATCCTGGCCTCGTCTGACTACCCCGTTGGTTCCTGATCCTGGCTTCGTCTGACTACCCCGTTGGTTCCTGATCCTGGCTTCGTCTGACTACCCTGCTGGTTCCTGATCCAGGCTTCGTCTGACTACCCTTCTGGTTCCTGACCTCTGTCTACGCAAGACCCTGCTTCGGTTTAGCCATCCGTTTGGACTTTTGCTTACGGCTTGATTTTCAATAAAGCCTTCTTATTTTCCACTTATCTCTTGTTGTACGTCTGGTTCATGGTTCCATGACAGCCACTAATGAAATTAAAACTGGGGAGGGAGGGGGGTCTGCCTCCTGCTGCCTGGCAGCCCCTGTTCTCTTATAAGGGGCTATGATATGCACAATTAACCCCTCAGGTGCCGCACCTGAGGGGTTAAATGTACGGATCACAGCCCCCTGTAAAAGATCAGGTGCTGCCAGGCAGCAGGGGGCAGTCATGTACACAGTTCGTAGTATATTCTAACTAGAAGCGTCCCCATCACTATGGGAACGCCTCTGTGTTAGAATAAACTGTCGGATCTGAGTTTTAACGAAGTGAAAACTCAGCTCTGAAAAAGCTTTTATGCAGACGGATCTTCGGATCCGTCTGTATGAAAGTAACCTACGGCAATGGATCATGGACGCGGATGCCAATCTTGTGTGCATCCCTGTTCTTTCACGGACCCATTGACTTGAATGAGTCCGTGAACCGTTGCCCGTCAAAAAAATTGGACAGGTCCTATTTTTTTGACGGACAGGAAACACGGATCACGGCCGCTGATGAACAACGGTGCATTTTCCGAGTTTCCTGAAAGTCAATGAGTCCGCAGAAAATCATGGAAAACGGAACAACGGCCACGGATGCACACAACGGTCGTGTGCATGAGGCCTTACCCTGTATTTCTTTCATGTGAAGTAACCAGTGGAACTCTGCATTTACACAGTTGGTTGCCAAAAAACACTGTTCACCTGAGGGGTTAGGTCATGTGATATTTTTATAGAGCCGGTCGATACAGACACGGCAATACCTAATATGTCTACTTTTCTTTTTTCCCCTATTTTTTTCAAAAAAATGTCCCTTTATTTTGGCAAAAGGATTTTTTTTTTTTTACTTGAAACTAGAGTTTAGCGGACACCTGGATGATGCCATTTGCAGCCCTTTTGCCCTTTCCATGACATTTTTACAGCTATTTTAGTGCTCAAAAGTTCGGGTCCCCATTGACTTCAATGGGGTTCGGGTTCAGAGTCAAGTTCGGGTCAAGTTCGGGTCCAGAACTCAAATTTTTTTGCGAAGTTCGGCCGAACCTGTCGAACCCAGTCAAAAAAATTAAAGAAAAACTTTGCTAAATAAACAATTTTTTTTTTCACCATACATCACTTAAAGTGCAACACCAAGCGATTAAAAAGGCGTATACTCCCCCAAATAGTACTAATCTAACCATCACCTCATCCCGCAAAAAATGAGCCCCTACCTAAGAAAATCACCCAAAAATTAAAAAACTATGGCTCACAATATGGAGACACTAAAACATCTTTTCTTGGTTTAAAAAATGCTATTTTGTAAAACTTAAGTAAATAAAAAAAAGTATACATATTAGGTATTGTCGCGTCCATAACAACCTGCTCTATAAAAATACCACATGACCTAACCACTCAGAGGACCACCGTAAAAAAAAAAAACGGTGTCAAAAAATCTATTTTTTGTCACCTTACATTACAAAAAGTATAATAGCAAGCGATCGAAAAGTCATACGCACTCGAAAATAGTTCCAATAAAACCGTTATCTCATCCCGCAAAAATGAGACCCTACCTAAGCAATCACCCAAAAACTGAAAAAAACTATAGCTCTCAGAATATGGACGCACTAAAACATGATTTATTTTTGTTTTGAAAATGATATTATTGTGTAAAACTTAGATAAAAAAGTATACATATTTAGGTATTGCCGCGTCCGTATCGACCGGCTCTATAAAAATATCACATGACATAACCCCTCAGGTGAACACCGTCCAAAAAATTTATGACAAACTGTGCTAAATCTAAAAAAAAATTGACACCATACATCACTAAAAGTGCAACACCAAGCAATCAAAAAGGCGTATACTCCCCAAAATAGTACCAATCTAACAATCACTTCATCCCACAAAAAATGAGCCCCTACCTAAGACAATCGCCTAAAAATAAAAAAAAATATGGCTCAGAATATGGAGACACTAAAGCATTGTTTTTTTTTGGTTTAAAAAAATGCTGTTATTTTGTAAAACTTAAGTAAATAAAAAAAGTATACATATTCAGTATTGCTGCATCTATAACAACCTGCTCTATAAAAATACCACATGACCTAAACACTCATAGGACCACCGTAAAAAAATAAATAAATAAACGGTGTAAAAAAATCCATTTTTTGTCACCTTACATCACAAAAAGTGAATGACCTCAGCAGCAATTCCTTAGCAGCAATTCCTTAGTGGCAGCAATACCTGGATGACCACGGAGCACGGAGTCATGACATTCACCCAATAATTGAACACGAAAGCATTCAGTAACAAACAACTTATCTGCCGATGTTTGTGGAGGAGCAAGTTTCTGAGCCTGTTGAATCTCAGAGGAAAGATCCGTAGAAACTGCTGCCACAAAGATGTTTGTCAGCAAGATGGGTTCCGGGGGGGTATCAGGAGGTTGGACGGCATTAAAACTCCGGGACAAGGCATCTGCCTTAACATTTTTACTACCTGGTCTGAAAGTAACAGAAGAGTTAAAACGAGTAAAAAACAGGGCCCATCTGGCTTGTCTAGGATTAAGGCGTTTGGCCGTCTCAAGAAACACTAAGTTCTTTTGATCAGTGAGAACTGTAATACAGTGTCTAGCCCCTTCTAAAAAATGCCTCCACTCTTCAAATGCCCATTTAATGGCCAGTAACTCGTGGATTCCAATATCGTAATTTCTCTCAGAGGGAGAGAACTTGCGAGAGAAAAAAGCGCATGGCCTTAAACTAGTGAGGTTAGAGGACCCCTGTGAAAGGACGGCCCCCACACCATTCTCTGAGGCATCAACCTCCACCACAAAAGGTTCCTCAGTATCAGGCTGAACCAAGACTGGAGCCATTTGGAAACAATTTTTTAGGGTATCAAAGGCTCGACAGGCCTCCACCGACCAGTTAACCAGATCCAAACCTTTTTTTGTTAGATCCGTGAGGAGTTTGGGAATAACAGAAAAATTATTTATTAATTTACGGTAAAAATTGGAGAATCCTAAAAAACGTTGGAGTGCCTTTAAGGAGGATGGTCTTACCCAGTCTTGGATAGCCTGAACCTTACTGGGATCCATTTTAAATGAAGGAGGAGTAAGAATATAACCAAGATAGGGGATCTCTTGAACTCATTTGAATACACATTTCTCTAATTTAACAGACACATGGTTCTCCCTGAGGATTTTAAGAACCAGTCTGATGTGAGACACATGAGAATCCCAGTCAGGTGAAAAGACAAGAATATCATCGAGATAAGCAATCATAACTTTGCCAATAAGTTCAATGAAATATTATTCATGAAATTCTGAAACACAGCTGGGGCATTGCAAAGACCGAATGGCATAACCAGATACTCAAAGTGTCCCTCTGGAGTATTAAAAGCAGTTTTCCCTCCTTAATACGAACTAGGTTATAAGCTCTTCTCAAATTTAAAAAAAAACAAGAAGCACACAAAATTTGGTTACATAAATCAGGAATCAACAGGATGGAATACTGATTCCTAATAGTAATTTTATTCAAATTTCTGTAGTCAATGCAGGGCCTGAGACACCGTCTTTCTTTTTAACGTAAAAGAATCCTTCTTCCAGGGGAGAGGTGGAGGGCCTAATATGTCCCTTCTTGAGACTCTCCTGGATGTAGTCTTTCATGGACTTGCACTCAGGATCGGACAGATTATAAATCCGTCCTTTAGGAAATTTGGACTCAGGTATCAAGTCAATAACACAGTCATAAAACCTATGGGGAGGGAGAGTATCTGTCTCAGTGGTGGAAAAAACATTTGAATAATCAGCAATAAAATTAGGAATATCTGATGAGACCCCAGCTTGAACTACGGTTAAGCAAGAATTACAGTTAGGCCCCCATCTCTCTAACTCGCCCGAAGCCAGGGCATACCAAGGACTACCTGAACTGGAAGATTCTCTAAAACAAGGAAGGGACATTTCTCAGAGGGGCAGATCCCTACAGATAGGGTAACCTCCAGAGTACGGAGTTACTGTGCCCCCTAGCAGGGGGGTAGAATGGATGGCGACAACCTGGATCAGGGTGGGTAATTCTAGTAGAGGAATTCTCATTTGATCAACGAATTTGTAATCAATAAAACTAAAAGCTGACCCTGAATCCAGAAAGGCATTTCCTGACCCCTTTAAGACCCAAAGGCAATAGAAACCGGCAGCAATAGTTTACTTCTTACCACCTCCGGGAGTACCTTGTCCTTGAATCCCTCAGACTTGGATGATTTTCCAGAAGGTGGAGCTTTAGGACACTGACGGATCCAGTGTTCGGGATCCCCACAATAAAAACAAGAGCTGCGATGACGACGTAGTTCTCTTTGCGTCATCCCGAGTTGCATGGGCTCGACCGAGTGGGCTTCCATCCTGGGTTCAAGGGGGGGAGTCTTAGGTTGAAGAAGGGTATGAGGAGAAAACAAATGCTCCCGCTGTCTCTCTCTGATCCGTCTATCTAGTCTGATGGCTAGCGTCATGGTCTCCTCTAAAGAGTCAGGACAGGGATAACAAACCAACATAACCTTTAACTTTTAAGTCAAGCCTGCCCTAAATTGACATTTGAGTGCTGGTTCGTTCCAGCCCGAAGGAACGCACCACTTGGGAAACTGCGTACAATAATCCTCCACGGGGCGATTTCCCTGAGTGAGGGCCTTAAGATTGGATTCTGCCACAGAGGCTAGGTCAGGTTCATCATAAAGAACCCCCAACGCCTGGAAAAAGAGGTTCTCAGAGCTAAGACAAGGGGAATATGGTGGTAAAGAAAAGGCCTATTCCTGGGGGTCCCCTTGAAGCAAGGAAATTATAATACCAACCCTCTGTGGGTCAGGGCCAGAGGAGTGGGGCCGTAGTCGAAAATAAAGTTTACAGCTTTCCTTGAAAGCTAAAACTCTTCAGCAATTTAATGTGAGGTTCCACCTGAATGATGGCGGAAGCAAGAATAGGGGGAGTTTGGATGGTCTCCTGAACTTGTAGTCTCTCTCCAAGTTCCTGTACTATTTGAGCAAGACCCTGCACATGTTCGGTGAGGCTCTGTATAGGGTCCATGCTGAATTTGGGCCTGTGATTCTAGAGAGTAGGTGTACCCCCTGAGCTGCCACCCGGTCCCCTGTCCCTGCCTACTTGCATCACCCGCCCTAGGTGACGGAGCGCAACTGGGCGACAGTCCCTAACCTACTAAGTGAAAGCAGAGATAAAGAGACAGCAGGGAAGAGGACAGCCACTGAGAAGTAACAATAAGCAGACAAGAGGTAGAAAACGGAAGGCAAGGCGGGTCAATCAGCCGAGGTCAGTCCAGGAGGTCACATCAGAACAAGGGAAAAGGCAAAGACAAATCCGTAAACAAGCTGAGGTCAAAATCCGAGAGGTAGCGTCAAGGTACAGGGAGCATGCAGAAGAGGTGTCAAGAGGCGGATTGAGGTTCAATTCCAGAGGTAGCTAAATAACAATAAAGTACACAGCCTATAGGACGAAAATCACAGGCAACCTGTAGCCAGCAGGCCGCCTGTATTTATAGTGGGGAGTGAGGGTCATGTGACGTGGCCATCGTCACATGACCGACAGCCAGAAAAGTCGAGCACCGAGTGATCAGCTCGGTGCTCAAGGCGAGCAGGGAGCCTCCCAGCTAGCAAAGCCGCCCTAGGAATGAGGCCAAACACAGATCCTCGCACCCGAAGCTAAGCAGCAGATCTGCAGCTGATGGTAGACCAAGTGCGCCTTCGGCGCCCCGTTACAATTATACTAGTGAGATCTGTCACTAGTTTATGTTGCCCTTAGTTAGGACCCCATACAACTGGTGACAGATTCCCTTTAAAGAAAAAGTCACTCCCCATTCCAAATCTAGCAATTAGAATACATTCCTGGATGAATTACTTATTTCCAGAAATCTAGTAATTATAACTTATTATTATACTCAAGAAATGCATCCAGGCCCCTTGATTTCCAAACAGCTCAACCACAATTTAAATTGCAGGTCTACATGAGGGCAATGCAGAAAATGTGTGCAATGCTGACATGAAAGAGCTTTTATATTTTCTTGACTATTATTCCTTGTGAACTTTCCATATTTGTTCTATTTAAAACAAAATGAATGACTTCATTTTGGATTCAGTAATACAAAATCACAAAAACAAAATGAATGACTTAATTTTGGATTCAGTAATACAAAATCACAAAATCACCAATTTTGTGATTTTGTATTACTGAATCCAAAATTAAGTCATTCATTTTGTTTTAAATAGAACAAATATGGAAAGTTCACAAGGAATAATAGTCAAGAAAATATTAAAGCTCTTTCATGTCAGCATTGCACACATTTTCTGCATTGCCCTCATGTAGACCTGCAATTTAAATTGTGGTTGAGCTGTTTGGAAATCACGAAACAGGAGTCAAAGCACAACTAATGCCACTTCCTTACTCCTATTTTATACCATTTAAATGTATATACACCTATATATATATATATTTTTTTTATAATAAAGGATTTGGAGTTTGTTTTCCTCTTTAAATATTTTACAATGAGTGAGTTAAATACAAACTTGTAAGGAGAAAATAAAATAATGCTCCAATGGGCCTGTTTTAAAGGATTTTGGTGAAGAGACTCAATGTTTATTTACTTCAGCATAAAGCATAAGCTTCTAGAAAATAGCTGTGTGGCAGTACCAACTCTGTCACATAAATATTTTATATCTCCTATACCTCCGGGGGCTGATATTAGAAGATATTGAGTCTAAGCCAATAAATAATTTATGCTAAGTAGCAATTTTGTTGTTTAGCTTGGGGTAAAGAAATGCAAGAAATTCATAAATAAAGTTGCAATTTTTGTGTTCTAAAGTTAATTTATGTTTCTATACAATTAACTAACATAAAGGTAAAAAAAAAATTATGTCCTAAGGTCACAATACATGATCATAAATTTGCTATATGTTTACATATTTTAAGCAAGCCATGTATCTCATGCTTTTATCTGCTTATATGTGTTTACAGTAATGGGGTATTTTTAAACTAGTTTTTATCTCATATCTCAAACTTTTTGTTCGAAATGGAAGACTAACCATATGATATTAAGGTATCTATAAGAAAACCGTAACAGCAGAAGTTAAATAGGTTGTCCAACGTCATAATATTGATGACCTATCCTCGGGATGGGTCGTCAATATTAGATTTGAGGAGGTTTGACACCCTTCACCCCCCATCAGCTGTTTGAAGAGACATTCATGCCAGCCCTGTGTTCTCTTCAATGTTTACTCGCCTAGACTACAGTATCAGTGCAGAATAATTGTGGCTGTTCATTCCACTCTGTTGATTGGGAGAGGAAGCTGTAATTACACTTTACCTCCACTGCATCCTTAAGAGCATGCAGATAAACTTTAAAGACAATGCTAACACAAGCCCACAGCATCTTCAAACAACTGTTTGGTTTTAGTGCTGGGAGTTGAATCCCACCATATCTGATATTAATGACCTATACTAAGGATAGGTCATCAATATCATGACACTGCACAACCCCTTTATTTCAATCTGTAATCACTAAATCCCCCAAACTAAAGATGCTATACACATTAGATTTCTATCGATTTCAGTAGATTCAGCCATCAGTCAAATCTGTATAGTTGCCTTCCGATCTCTCCCCAGAGGTCTATGTCAGGGAAGATAAGGATTGAGCAGGTTGATTTCAATTGTCCAATCCTTTTGCTAGTCGGGAGACAAGCTACAGCCAAGGCAGTCTGGCAGCTGCTTTTCCTCCTCTAGCCATTTACTACATATGAATGCTCAGCCAAGAATGCATATGTATGAAAGGATTGGGAGAGATAGTTGACTGATGTGTATGACCAGCTTAAAGTAGCTTTACATTTACTGGAACTTGATGCACCTGAAGCATTTCACCTATATGCTGACTTTTCCCAGCTGCATAGTCATTTAAAAGCTGGACTCCAGTGATTTGAGCATGGAAAAAGGTTTAAATAAATACTTTCCTCTTTATTTAATTCTGAGTTGAGAAACCATCTGCACCATTTCAAGTCCCCGCCATACTATAAGTGGGAAGTTCCATTAAAGCGCACATCACCTTTGCTGAAAAATCAATGGTCTTATTGGAGATGCATCAGTAATGGCATGTGACCACTGAGTCTTACTGGTTATGTGCTGTTCCTACACAAGTCACTGCTCAGACTATTGATTGGCCTACAGCAGTGCATTGTATGTAGATGGCACACCACAATTCTGGTTCGATGGGGACCAAAAGCAGTGATGACAGGAGCTCAATGCTCCTGGTGATATCAGCAGCAAACCAAAGTTTTTTTTAACTGATTTCCACAACAATTTCTACAAGATTTAGAGTGGATTTTTCTGCCGTGGAATTCAGGCATGTATGAGGCCGAAGTAAAAGCAAACACAATGCAACAGCACTTAAATACAATTCCACCATACTCACTGTACAAAATGTACTAATGTGAGATTTTTGGCAAATACATTTTGTACAAAATCATTTGTGCCTGTCCGCCAACGATACAGTGATCTCTTGTTCAAATACTACCTCCATTGGTGCCATATTGGCCTCCATTACATTCAGAAAATGTAAGTTCCACGTGCATGCTAAGCCCACACGGCATTATGCCTCTTTTGGTGCCACAATGTCCTCCATTAAATTCAGGGAATGCAGGTTCCACATGCATGCTGAGCCCACACCATAATGTACCTCTTTTGATGCCACAATGGCCTTCATTAAATTCAGGGAGAGCAGGCTCCACATGCATACTGAGCCTACTCTGTATTTTACCTTCACTTGTGCCAAATGGCCTCCAATAAATGCAGGGAGAGCAGGCCACAGCTTTATACTTGCAATAATTAAAATGATCTTATGAGACAGACAGGTTAGTTTGGAGTACACGACCAATAGAGTCAGCCACACTTCCAATGCAGACTCAAAGAAAGAAATGTATGAGGCAAGTTTTCTGCTAGTGAAAAATCTACAGCTAAGGCTACTTTCACACTAGCGTTCAATCGGATCCGTTCTGAACGGATCCGATCATAATAATGCAGACGGAGGCTCCGTTCAGAACGGATCCGTCTGCATTATATTGGCATATAAAAGCTAAGTGTGAAAATAGCCTCGGACGGATCCGTCCAGACTTTCAATGTAAAGTCAATGGGGGACGGATCCGCTTGAAGATTGAGCCATATTGTGGCATCTTCAAACGGATCCGTCCCCATTGACTTACATTGTAAGTCTGGACGGATCCGCACGCCTCCGCACGGCCAGGCGGACACCCGAACGCTGCAAGGCTGAATGGAGGCTGAACGCCGCCAGACTGATGCAGTCTGAGCGGATCCGCATCCATCCATACTGCATCAGGGCTGGACGGAAGCGTTCGGGTCCGCTCGTGAGCCCCTTCAAACAGAGCTCACGAGCGGACAGCCGAACGCTAGTGTGAAAGTAGCCTTACCAGTCATACTTATCCATATCCTAATACTACTATTTTTGTATAATTCTTCATCAATAATGATGTTCAAATAAGGGTCTCCCACCATAAATATTTATGACATATTTACAGATTATCTGCCATAATATACAATACCAGACTTGGAGAATGCTATAAGCATGAGGAAGGCTGCATGCCTACCTGAAATTTCACTTGTTTGTAGGTCTCTATGAGGAATGCTTTAGATGTCAGTGGTCTCTGCTTTTAAAATGAATGCAAAAAAAGGACAAAAGGGAGATTTAAGAGATTCCATTTCATATTTTGCTACAAACAACAGTTTTTCTTTTAGACAGTTTTTATAAAGCTTCTCCAATGACCCTAAGATGACTACTAAATTGTGAATAGCTAGCTTTCCACTTTTAAGCCTGGCATTGCTGGATGGACTTTTTATTATAGTTGGTGACTTGAGTTTAGAAGCTATGCCTATTCATTTGGCTTATCGATCAGGTCCACCACTGCATGTTCACGTTGAGATACTTATAGACTATGTAGTAAATATATAATCAGATCAAGGTGAAATTTGAGTATTCCCACCAATCACAAAAATGAGGTCACATGGGGAATTTTTTTCCAGAAATGCCTACATATGCATAGGCTCTTTCCAACTATAGAAGACACAGCTCTCTAATGCTATTGTTCCGATATATTGAAGAATATAATGGTAAGTACTAATGCATGTTATGTATAGCATACTATTGTTTTGTCATAGATGTTTGATGTGGGAAAATCTTTCATCAATCATATATTCTTAGTTATATTTATTTTGTTCTTATGTTCAGTGGACTGGATGCATTACATTTTGCAATTTGTATATAACAGGAATAAGGAATATTGCAGAGGTGTCCATACTTGCCTTTCCATAAATTTTGTGAAATACATGATTTTCTTTAAGACTTTGTTAGCCATGTTATTTTTCATGTGATTTTCAGTGTATTAAAATTATCTGTCTGCCTTGTCATATTCCTTAATACAGATCCTAACTCGTTACAGGTGATTATTCAGCTTACTTTCTGCATGCTTCACATGTCACCTGTTTTCTTTGTTTTATAAAGACTCTAGTTTTTCATTATATAAATGGTATGGTTATAAACAGGGGTCAAGTCCTGGGAAAAAAAAGTGTGGGAACTCACCCATATTCCTCCGTGTGACGTCACGGCGCGCGGCGTACACAAAGGGCAGGGGAGGTTGGGAGGAGGAGCAAGCAAGTACCGTATTTTTCGCCCTATAAGATGCACCCATGTCACATTTCTCCCCCTCCATTTGATTGCTCTAACACCTACAGAAAAAATAATAATTTAAAAAACCTGATGTTTCTCCAGATGATCTTATGCTAAAAGTAGTGGTAATAGAGTCTCAAAGGTCTATAGAAGCAGGTACACTATTTTTACAAACCTTTGAGACTCTATTAAAACTACTATGAACATCAGGTCATTTAGAGAAACAGCATATTTTTTAAATTATGTTTTTCCTTTAGGTGTTATAACATAACTTTCATTTGATTGCTGTAACATCTAAAGGAAAAATCATTTTAAAAACCTGCTGTGTCTCTAGATGACCTTATGTTAACAGTAGTGTTAATAGAGCCTCAAAGGTCTGTAAAAATAGGGTAACTGCTTCTATAGACATTTCAGACTCTATTACCACTGCTATCGACATAAGGTCATCTTGAGAAACAGCAGGTTTTTAATTTGTTTTCCTTTAGGTGTTCAAGCAATCAAATAAGTTATGTTTTAACACCTAAAGGGAATTTTTTTTTTTTTTTACTTGCTATTTCGCTAGGTGACTTTATAAAAGCAGTTACCCTATTTTTACAGACCTTTGAGACTCTATTAACACTACTATCAGCATAAGGTCATCTAGAGAAACAGCAGGCTTTAAAAAATCCCTTTAGGTGTTAGGGTAGATTGCAATCAAATTAACGTTATGTGTTAAGATTAGGGTCAGAAACAGACAAGCAGGGTTTCTTTAGCCTCTTGGCTATTAGTTTTTACATTCATAAAGCTCCACATTGAGCTTCCAGCAGCAGACAGATGCCAGAGCACTTCTGTGCTCACCTCACCTGGGCACATGGTCTTTGCTCAGCAGAGTCCTGCCATACATGCTGGGCAGATGCTAGAATGGATTTGTTAGAAGGAGGTCTGTGACGTCACTGGTCACATGCTCCTTCATGGTCACATGGTCCACTGTGAGAACCCCTGCCTCCTGCTGTGTTCAGCTCCAGAGAGAAGGGGGTGTGAAAGGATGGACCAATGGCAGGGCAGCTAGCTGATACTGGCCAATCAGCAGCCTCCTGCTCCTATCTGCGGCTTAGACAGAGTGAACACTGGCTGGGGAGGGGAGGGCGCACGGCAGCGCTGCTGGCAAGTAAGTGATTTTTAAAAAAAAAGTTTGTTTTTCCGCCCACCCCTTTCTCTGTGCAGAGTGCGTCCTAAGGCAGCCGCTTGGTCTGCCTTATGGAAGCGCCGGCCCAGAACGGGAACGGCGTTCCTGCTGTGAAAAAAGTGCAGGAACGCCGTTCCCACCCATTCCCCCTCGACTCGACCCCTGGTTATAAATTATAAATGCAGATGCATGCCCACCAGAATAAAAAGTGTGTCCAAAAAATAGACTGAAAGTGATGACGTCCATTTCTGAGTCATGGGACTACTGCGGTCAATCATGGGCCTAACAGGTCACATGTGCAAGAATGGCAACCCCCTTTTAGGAAGGGCATATATTTCCAACCCACTTTGTATGCTTGCTTTCACTGCACTGCCATGTCTTCATATCTTGATATGGATAGCTTTTTTGAAAATCTAATTGAATCTTTGTGCTAGCTGACATATGAAGAACTGATGTCAACTAATAACAAAAAATAAAACACACTATTAAACATGAATCTTTTGGAAGTTTAAGCCCAACTTCTGCAGTCTCTTTTTCCTGTCTAGCATGTTATAATGTTGTGCACACTGTCTACTCCGCACTTATTGTGTATCCAGATATTTGGAAAGCCTTGTAGCCCTGTCTATGAGTCTGCTAAAGGTATGATAGTATGCTTGAGTTATTGGTGTCAAATACAATTTCCTCCCATTCATTTGATTTATGGGATTCAAAGCAGTGAGTGAAAATAAAGATAGGGCACACAAGTCAAATTTTGCCCAGATAAATAATACATTGATATCTTGAGCGGACTTTTAGTATATCATTTACCATTTTCTCATTTGCTTGATTTCTTGTTTTGGATTTAATGAATTAAGGAAATTGCTTAACACTTGTCTAAGACCTAATTGGTTCATGTCAGATACCATATTGGAAAGCAACTGCATAGAGTGTTTGACCTTACACAGCCAAATCAATGTATAATTTTACAATTGATGATTTTTCAATAAATAATTCTAGTTTCATTTCAATGACAAGCATTGATTTATTAATCTGCTATCAAAATATTGTTACTGCAAGCATAGTATAAAGCCCTTTCGATAGGGTTATACCGTATCTCAAATAGAATATTAGTTGAAGCAAAAAGAAAGAAAAAAAAGATACTTTACTTGGAAAAAAAGAGTTGTGGAAAGCACGAACATTATTTTTTTCTACTTATTTTTAGACCACAGACATATTTTTGAAGAGTTTCTTTTTTTAGTTAAATTTTAAGTTGTTTAGTAAACCTTCAGTGAACCATTTTGTGAATAAACTTGTGAATTTTGAAAACAGACCTCACTGCACTCCAGAATTCTCCCTGTATGTTCAAAATATAAGTTAAAATTTTTATTAAAGCTTCTCAAAATACATGAACATCCAGTCAGCAATTAACCCTTTCTACACCGGGCCAGTTTTGACCTTTCTACCTGCCAATTTTTTACAATATAAAAATTCCAGTCAGCAATTAACCCTTTCTACCCCAGGCCAGTTTTCACCTTCCTACCTGCTATTTTTTGAAAATCCGACATATGTCACTTTATGTGGTGATAACGTTAAAACTATTTTACTTATTCAGGCCATTCTGAGATAGTTTTTTCGTCACATATTTTACTTCATGGCTGTATTAAAATTGAGTAAAAAAATTAAATTTGTATCTATAAAAAAATACCAAATTTACAAAAAATGACAAAAAAATAGCAAATTTCAATTTCTCTACTTTTATAATAGATAGTAATGACTGTTTACATTCCCCATATGTCTACTTCATGTTTGAATCATTTTGTGAATGCCATTTTATTTTTTCTGGATGTTAGAAGGCTTAGAAGTTTAGAAGCAAATCCAAACCCCACTTTTTAAGGACCAGATCAGGCCTGAAGTCACTTTGTGAGGCTTACATAATAAAAATAGAGTTGAGCGGACACCTGGATGTTCGGGTTCGAATGGTTCGGCTGAACTTCACAAAAAAGTTCAAGTTCGGGACCGGGACTTGACCGGAACTTGACCCCGAACCACATTGAAGTCAATGGGGACCCAAACTTTTGAGCACTAAAATGGCTGTAAAAATGTCATGGAAAGGGCTAGAGGGCTGCAAATGGTATAAAAATGTGGTTAAGAGCATGGCAAGTGCTCTGCAAACAAATGTGGAGAGGGAAATGACTTTAAATAACATAAAATACATAAAAAAATAAAAATAAAATCTTGATCTAGGAGGACGAGGTCCATATGGAGTAGGAGGTTGAGGAGGTGGTAGATGTGGCAGTGTAGGTGGAAGCGGCGGTGGAGGAGGTAGCCTACACTGCTTTTTGGTTTTAAATGTATTTACATTTTTTTAAATTAGGGTACACCCCAAAACATTGGGAAATATAACCTGTGATAACCCCCTCCAGTCATGATAAACACACGTTCAGACAATACACTGGCTGCAGGGCAGGCCAGCACCTCCAAGGTGTAAAGAACAAGCTCAGGCCATGTGCCTGAGACCCAGAAGTTGCAGGGGGCAGAACCATCAGTCAGTTCATGTAGGCGTGTGCAAACATACTGCCCCACCATGTCACATGTCCCCGTGATGTTCACAATCCAATTAAATATCTTCTCTATCAACTTTCGATGTTCTTTTCTGCACCTACCATGTTGACCATGGTTAGCGGCGAATCAGGGTTCCACGCTGGAGAGGGAGCGTGAGAAAGAATGACCACATCCAAGGGAGATCAATGGATGAAATTTAATTGTGATTGAGTGGAAATGTGGGACAAATTATTAAGGCAGAAGAATTGAAGTAAAGGAGGGGATACGCGGCAACTACCCACTCCCGACTCAGGGAGGTAGTGACAATATATAACAATACAGAACTCTTAAGATGCCCTGTTATTTGAATGATTAGTTAAAAATCAAAGGGAATTTCACTGCGGTAGTTTGGATTAGGAAACGTTAGACAGGAGAGGCCCTGCTGCCGCTTTGTTGACTCTAGATAACTTCTGCCTGATCGCATGTCCCTGTGACGTCCACCATCCATTTGGATATCTTCTCTATCAACTTTCGATGTTCTTTTCTTAGCCTACCATGTTGATCACGGTTATCGGCGAATCATGGTTCCACGCCAGAGAGGGAGCGTGAGAAAGAGAGACCACATCCAAGGGAGTTTAATTGTTTCAAATCAAGTATGATAGAGCGGAAATGTGGGGCAAACTATTGAAGCGCAAATGTGGGACAACTTGTTAAAGCTTAAACATTGAATGAAAGGAGGTGACACGCATCAATTAAAGAAGAATTTCTGAAATTTAATTCCCTGTCACCTATGCGGAGCAGGGGTTTCTATCCAGCAAAATTGGTAAAATGTCTCCTGACAATGTAACAGACGATTTTCAGAAATGTATGTTCCTGTCACCTATGCAGAAGTGCCCCCGTGATGTCCACCATCCATTTGGATATCTTCTCTATCAACTTTCGATGTTCTTTTCTGAGCCTACCATGTTGGTCACGGTTATCGGCGAATCAGGGTTCCACGCTGGAGAGGGAGCATGAGAAAGAGAGACCACATCCAAGGGAGATAAATGGATGAAATTTAATTTTGATAGAGTGGAAATATGGGAAAAGTTATTAAAGCAGAAGGATCGAAGGAAAGGGCCAATTAAAAACGAATTTTAGAAATTTAAGTCCCTGTCGCCTATGCAGAATAGGGGTTTTTCATAGCCAGAAATGGGTTAATGTCACCCACCAGTGGAACAGATTATTTTTAAACATTTCGGTCCCTGTCACCTATGCAGAGCAGAGGTTTATTCACGGCAAAAAATTTAAAATTTCAACCCAAGAATGTAACAGAAAAATTAGTTACATTTATTAACCTGTCTACTAGGTAGAGCAGGGTCCTATCACAGCCAAAAAATGTTCAATGTCACCTCAAAATGTAAAAGAAAAATTAGTGAAATTTTTTAAAGGGAGTCTGTCACCAAAATTTGCCAATATAAACTACTTACATGGCGCTCTAGCATAACTACACAAGATTCCAATGGTACCTTTGTAGTATTCTTCTGACTTTCACCGGCTGAAAAAACATAGTTTTATCTATATGCAAATGAGGGCTCTCAAGTGCCCAGGGGCGGGGTTCTTGTTGTAGGTGCCCAGGCTGCTATGCCTTCTTTTCATATTACCCCTCCCCAGCCGAGCAAGAGAAAGGTAAGTATATCCACATTGCAGTGCACATGCCTGGGCTGGCGGTGAACTGCACATGCGCTGGATCTCGGCCGGTACTTGGGATCATGAAACAGCCTTATAGGGCGGGACCAGTAAGAGGCTGGGGAGGGGTAATATGAAAAGAAGGCAGAGCAGCCTGGGCAACTACAACAAGAACCCCGCCCCTGGGCAATTGCGAGCCCTCATTTGCATATAGATAAAACTATGTTTTTTCAGCCGGTGAAAATCAGAAGAATACAACAAAGGTACCATTGGAATCTTGTGTAGTTGTGCTAGAGCGCCATGTAAGCAGTTTATATTATCACATTTTGGTGACAGACCCCCTTTAAGCTGTCAACTAGGTAGAGCAGGGGTATATCACAGCCAAAAATTGGGTAATTTCATCTGAAAATGAAACAGACAAATTAGTGATTTTTTTTTTTTAACCTGTCTACTAGGTATAGCAGTGGTATATCACAGCCAAAAATTGGTGAATTGCACCTGAAAATGTAACAGACAAATTAGTGATTTTTTCTTTACCTGTCTACTAGGTATAGCAGTAGTTTATCACACCCAAAAATTTGTAAATTTTACCCAAAAATGTAACAGACAAATTAGTGATTTTTTACATGTCTATTAGGTATAGCATTGGGCTATCACTAACAAAAATTGGTGAATTTCACCCGAAAATGTAACAGACAAATTAGTGTTTTTTTTTTTTTACCTGTCTACTAGGTATAGCAGTGGTATATCACACCCAAAAACTGGTGAATTTCACCCAAAAATGTAACAGACAAGTTAGTGATTTTTTTTAACCTGTCTACTAGGTATAGCATTAGGATATCACAAACAAAAATTGGTGAATTTCACCCGAAAATGTAACAGACAAATTAGTGATTTTTTTCTTACTTGTCTACTAGGTATAGCACTGGTCTATCACACCCAAAAATTGGTGAATTTCACCCGAAAATGTAACAGACAAATGAGTGAATTTTTTTTAACCTGTCTACTAGGTAGAGCACTGGTATAGCACACCCAAAAATTGGTGAATTTCACCCGAAAATGTACTAGACTAATTAGTGAAATAACATAAAAGAAAAAAAATACGTACAAATAAAAAAAAATGATTTATGGGGTGGAGGTCCATATGGACTAGGAGTTTGAGAAGGCGATGGACGTAGCAGTGTAGGTGGAAGCAGCGGTGGAGGAGGACGAGGTAGCCAACACTAGTTTTTGGTTTTTATTTTGGATTTTTTTTAATTAGGGTAAAAGAGTGTGAAATATCCAAAATACAAAAATGAACAATTGCGCTGTAGTATAACAATGGCTGGTTAAGGCTGATATACATGTCCATTCTTCACAAGGTACGGACAAGTCCTGTGGGATCTATGCCTGGTTCATTTTAATGAACGTCAGCTTTTCCACATTGGCTGTGGACAGGCGCCTGCGCTTGTCTGTGATAATGCCCCCTGCCATGCTAAACACACGTTCAGACAATACAATGGCTGCAGGGCAGGCCAGCACCTCCAAGGCGTAAAGTGCAAGCTCAGGCCATGTGCCCAATTTGGAGACCCAGAAGTTGAAGGGGGCAGACCCGTCATTCAGTACGTGTCGACGTGTGCACACATACTGCTCCACCATGTTGGTGAAATGCTGCCTTCTGCTAAGACGCTCCATATCAGCTGGTGGTGCTGGTTGTTGTGATGTGCTGACAAAGCTTTTCCACATTTCGGCCATGCTAACCCTGCCTTCTGAGGTGCTGGCGGTGCCCCAGCTGCGTTGATGACCTCTTCCTCCTCCTCCGTCTTTGCCTTGTGCTTCCACTGTGCCCCCGCTGTCAGGTGGGAATGCCACAAGCAGCCCGTCTACCAGCGTGCGCTTGTACTCGCATATCTTACTATCACGCTCCAGTGACGGAATTAAGGATGGTATGTTGTCCTTTTAACGGGGATTCAGCAGCATGGCCAATCAGTAATCAGCATAAGTTAGAATGTGGGCAACTCGGCGGTCGTTGCGGAGACACTGCAGCATGTAATCGCTCATGTGGGCCAGGCTGCCCAGAGGCAATGAAAAGCTGTCCTCTGTGGAAGGTGTATAGTCTGTGTCCTCTGTATCCCCCCAGCCATGCACCAGTGATGGTCATGAGCTGGTCTGGGTGACACCCTGCTGTGAACAAGGTTACTCCTCTTCTATCTCCTCCTCCTCATCGTCCACCTCGTCATCCTCCAGAACTGTGTCCTTGATGGACAATTGTGTACCTGGTGTTTGATGATGCAGGAACCCACCATCAGAGCCACATGGAAATGACTGGCTGGAAACCCTACGAAATGATCCCTCCTCCTCCTCCTGTGCCACATCCTCTTCCATCATCGCCAGCAGCGATTTTTCAAGGTGGCATAGAAGTCGGATAGTCACACTGAGAACAGAGTTTTCTGCACTGGCCATATTGGTGGAGTACTCGAAACAGCGCAACAAGGAACACAGGTCTCGCATGGAGGCCCAGTCATTGGTGGTAAAGTGGTGCTGTTCCGCAGAGCGACTCACCCGTGCGTGCTGCATCTGAAACTCCACTATGTCCTGCTGCTGCTCGCACAGTCTTGCCAGCATGTGCAAGTGGAGTTCCACCTTGTGGGCATGTCGCATATAAGGCGGTGAGCGGGAAGGCTGAAGTTACGCTGCAGCGATGAAAGGCGAGCAGCAGCAGGGTGAGAATGCCGAAAACATGCACAGACAGCCCGCACTTTATGCAGCAGCTCTGACATATCGGGGTCATTTTTAGGGAATCTCTGCACCACCAAATTCAGCACATGCGCCAGGCAAGGGATGTGCGTCAAACCGGATAGTCCCAGAGCTGCTTATCGCAAACTACCAGGTCGGGCTTGAGGCTCACTGGCACAACCACTCATCAGTCTGTTGTTCAACACCCATCCACTGCTCCTGCGTGGTGTGGGGTTGTCCCCCAAACATATAAGTTTTAAAACTCCCTGGCTGTGCTGAAGTTGGTGGTGAAGGTGTTACACTGACCGGATGAGGAGGCGGTAGAGAATGAGGAAGCGGAGTAAGAGGAGGAAGCAACAGGAGGCAAACTAAAGCGCCCTGCAATCCTTGGTTGTGGAAGGATATGCGGCAAACTGCTATCTGCCTCAGGCCAGCCACCACTGCATTTACCCAGTGTGCTGTTATGGAGATATAACGTCCCTGAAAGTGCTTACTGGTCCACGTATCCGTAGTGAGGTGCACCTTGCCACAGTTATAGTTGCACAATGCACACCTGATTTTGTCCCCCACTTGGTTGTGCAGGGAAGAGGTGGCTCACCTGGAAAAGTAGTGGCGGCTGGGCACGACGTACTATGGGACAGCCACCACCATAAGTCCTTTAAAACTCTCCGTCTCCACCAGACGGAATGACAGCATTTCAAAGGCCAGTAATTTTTAAATGCTGGCATTCAGGGCCAGGGATTGCGAGTGGGTACTTCCTCTTCTGCTCCAGTGTTTGGGAAATGGAGAGCTGAACGCTTCCGTGGGACATTGTGGAGATCCTTGGTGACCCAGATGTTGGTGTTGCTGGCAGATCCTCTGTTTGCTGGGTGTCTGGTGGCACTGTCACTCCAGATGTGGATGAAGAGGCCGAGACTGCAGCAGAAGAGTAAGCAGGAGGAGCCAGAGACCTTTCTTGGTTTTTGAGGTGTCTTCTCCACTGCAGCTCGTTCTTTGCACTTAGATGCCTGGTCATGCAGGTTGTGCTCAGGTTGAGAATGTTTATGCCTCGTTTCAGGCTCTGATTGCACAGCGTGCAAACCACTTGTGTCTTGTCGTCAGAACATTGTCTGAAGAACTGCCATGCCAGGGAACTCCTTGGAGCTGGCTTTGGTGTGCTTGGTCCTTTGCTGTGGTGGGCAGTAGCAGGCGTACTGTCTAGGGGATAGTCGCTCCGCTTTTGCACCTTTTTCCCTCTTCTGCTGTGTTGGTGGCTCTGTTCGACCACCGCCTCTTCCTCCTAACTACACAGGTCACTCGCATGACCTTGATTCCATGTGGGGTCGAGGACCTCATTGTCCTCCACATCATCTTCCACCCAGTCTTCACCCCTGCCCTCCCTTGTCGGTCTGCACACTTTCGAAAGCCCCAGCAGTTGGCACTTGTGTTTTGTCATCATCCGAGACATACTGCGATGATCCTCCCATGTACTCATCTTGAAACATAAGTGATTGGGCATCAGTGCACTCAATCTCTTCCAGTTCTGGGGCAAAGATAGGTTGATGGCCCTGGGAAACCCTGCTAACAGAGTCATTAAAAAGCAGAAGTGACTGCTGCATGACTTGGGGCTCAGACTGCTTGGCTAATTTGCAAGGGGGTGAGGTGAAAGACTGATGGACAGCGGCTGCAGGTGCCAACTCTGATTTTTCAGCAGGAGACTGGGTGGGAGACAATGTGAAGGAACTGGAGGCACTGTCAGCAACCCAATCTACTATCGCCTGTACTTGTTCTAGCCTCACCATTCGTAGAGCCGCATTAGGCCCGACCAAATACCGCTGCAGGTTCTGTCGCCTACTTTCACCTGAGGAAGGGGTTTCATTTGTGCGTGTAGCTGGCACAGATCGACCACATCCTCTCCCTGCAACAGGAGCGCCACCAGCAGCACCACGACCTGGGCCACTTCCCTTATTTGACACTCTCCTCATATTAATCAAATTTAGGATCTTGCCCTAAATTGGTGTTTTATTAATAGCAGAATAGAATGACAGTATGCAAAGGGTGTATCTCACACGTACAGATCCAGACTAGGCTGAAATTTAAGATTTTTGCCCAAAACGGGTGTTTTGATAATAACAGAATAGAACCACAGTATGTAAAGGGTGTATAAAAATTTTGCCCAAAATGGGTGTTTTTTTTTTTTAATAAAATAATATGACAGTATTATATAACCCTTGAATTTCACATGTGCAGATGCAGCAAGGGCTGTAAAATTGTGTATTTTGCCCAAAAAGGAGTTTTGCTAATAACAGAATAGAACCACAGTATGTAAAGAGTGTATCTCACACGTACAGATGCAAACTAGGCCGCAATTAAAGTTTTTTGCCCAAAACGGGTGTTTTGATAATAACAGAATAGAACCACAGTATGTAAAGGGTGTATACAATTTTTGCCCAAAATGGATGTTTTTTTAATAAAAGAATATGACAGCATTATATAACCCTTGAATTTCACATGTGCAGATGCAGCAAGGGCTGTAAAATTGTGTATTTTGCCCAAAAAGGTTGTTTTGCTAATAACAGAATAGAACCACAGTATGTAAAGAGTGTCTCACACGTACAGATGCAAACTACAGTAGGCCGCAATTAAAGTTTTTTGCCCAAAATGGGTGTTTTGCTAATAGCAGAATAGAACCACAGTATCTAAAGGGTTTATCTCACAATGACATATTCAGCAAAATTAAGATTTTTGCCAAAAATGGGTGTTTTTTTTATAACAGAATATGACAGCAGTATATAACCTTTGAATTTTACACGTGTAGATGCAGCAAAGGCTGTAAAATTTTGTATTTTGCCTAAAAAGGGTGTTTTATTAATAGCAGAATAGAGCCACAATATCTAAAGTGTGTATCTCACACGTACAGATGCAGACTAGGCCGCAATTAAAGATTTTTACCCAAAATGGGTGCTTTATTGATAGCAGAATAGAACCACAGTATCTAAATGGTGTATCTCACAATGACATATGCAGAAAAATTAAGTTCATTGCTATACAACCCTTGAATTTCACACGTGCAGATGCAGCAAGGGCTGTAAAATTGTGTATTCTAACCAAAAAGGGTATATTTTTAAACCCAGAGAATTAAAGCTGTATTTCTAGCTTAAATTGCACACTAACTAATGCTGCAAAGAGACCAGATGTAGGATATTGCCAAAAAATTGTGTTTTTTTAAAACCAGATTATTATTGCATTATTTCAAGCTTGGATTTGAATGTCACAAAAGAACAGATGCAGTACTGGTGCACTGAGCTTGCATAAAATGGCTGCCGCCCACCTAACTAACAGATGGATAAAATGTATTTTTCTCTGTCACTGGGCTCAGGGCAGGGTAAAAAGATTGTGCACTGCACCCACACAACTAAATCTATGTAGATTGCTGAGTTCAATTGGAGTTCTGATTAAAGATTCTGTCCTATTCTCTCACTCACAGCAGCAGCATCCTCTCCCTACACTTAGCACAGCAGAGTGACATGCTTATATAGAGGCTGGGTCACATGCTGCACTGGCAAATCACAGCCATGCCATTAGTAGGCATGGCTGTGATGGCTTCTAGGTCACACAGTTAAACGCTTGTTGATTGGCAGCCTTTCAAAAAGCACCAAGAAATCGCAGAACACCGAACCCGAACTTTTACTGAAATGTTCGGATTCGGGTCCAAAAATCTTTAAGTTCGTTACGAACCCGAACTGTACAGTTCACTGAACCCTAAATAGAAACCACCCAAAAATGACCCCATTTTAGAAACCAAAACCCTCAAGGTATTCAAAACAGATTTTACAAACTTTATTAACCCTTTAGGTTTTCCATAAGAATTAATGGAAAGTAGAGATGACATTTTTAGAATTTCACTTTTTGCCAGATTTTTCATTTTAATAATTTTTTTTCCACTAACAAAGCAAGGCTTAACAGCCAAACAAAACTCAATTTTTACTGCCCTGATTCTGTAGTTTACAGAAACATCCCATATGTGGTCGTAAACTGCTGTACCGGCACTCGGCAGGGCGCAGAAGGAAAGGAATGCCATATGGTTTTTGGAAGGCAGATTTCACTGGGATAATTTTAAGCTGCCATGTTCCATTTGAATCCCCCCCTGATGCACCCCTAGAGTAGAAACTCCATAAAAGTGACCCTTATTTTGGAAACTATGGGATAAGGTGGCAGTTTTGTTGGTACTATTTTAGGGTACATATGATTTTATTTCTATATTACACTTTTTGTGAGGCAAGGTAACAAAAATAGCTGTTTTGGCACCGTTTTTATTTTTTGTTATTTACAGTGTTCATCTGACAGGTTAGAGCATGTGATATTTTTATAGAGCAGGTAGTTACGGAATCGACAATACCAAATATGACAACTTTTTTTGATTGTTTGTTTCAGTTTTACATAATATAGCATTTTTGAAGAAAATGATTGTTTAGTGTCTCCATATTCTGAAAGTAGTTTTAAAAAAAATAATAATTTAGGTGACTGTCTTATGTAGGGGCTCATTTTTTTCAGTATAAGATGACGGTTTGATTGGTAATATTTTAGGATGCATCTGACTTTTTGATCGCTTGGAATTACACTTTTTGTGATGTAAGGTGACAAAAAATGGCTTTTTTGACACCCTTTTTTTTACGGTGTCCACCTGAGGGGTTAGGTTCTGTGATATTTTTCTATAGCAGGATGTTATGGATGTGGCAATACCTAATATGTCTATTTATTTATTTCACTTTAGCACAATAATAGCAGTTTTGAAGCAAAACAAAAAAAATCATATTTTAGTGTCTCCATTGTCTGAGAGTAATAGCTTTTAGATTTTTTTTACATATTGTCTTATGTAGGGTCTAATTTTTTGCAGGATGAGGTGATAGTTTTATTGGTACTATCTTGGGGTGCATACGCCTTTTTGAATGCTTGGCTTTGCAATTTTTTTTATGTAAGGTGACAAAAAATTGCTTTTTTGGAAGTTTTTATTTTTAGGTCATGTGATATTTTTATGCAGCATGTTCCTATGTAGCATGTTCTTACAGATGCAGCGATACCTCGTATGTATACTTTTTTTATTTATTTAAGTTTTACACAATAACAGAATTTTTGAAACAAAAAAAAATCATGTTTCAGTGTCTCCATAGTCTGAGAGCCATAGTTTTTTAATTTTTTTGGGCGATTGTCTTAGGTAGGGGCTCATTTTTTGCAGCATAAGGTGGTACTATTTTGGGGGGCATACGCCTTTTTAATCGCCTTTTTTTTTAGCACAGTTTTTATTTTATTTTTTGACGGTTTTCACCTGAGGGGTTAGGTCATGTGATATTTTTATAGAGCTGGTCGATACAGATGCGGCGATGCCTAATATGTCTACTTTTCTTTTTTTCTCTATTTTTTCTTTATTTTGAAACTTTTATTTTTTAATAAAAACTAACATTTTGTAACATTTTTTCACTTAATTTTTTTGTCCCATTCAGGGACTTCAACCTTATTGACCTAACATAAACAATACTATTTGATTCATATCCACATCTCCAACAGACTGTTTTATTTTTTTAGATTTAATAGGTACAATTTTTTACTTGATAACATAAAAAGCTTTACCAGAAGAGCACCAGTCCCCGGTTTCTAACAAAGTCATAAAAATATTGGCAGCATAATGCAAGTGCCATCATTGGGCACTGGGGTGTGGTGGGGTTGTATACATTTATATATTAGAAGTCAAGTATAGACAAGCATTTAACATTATATTTGTAGTTTAAAAATATGATAGATATTCTCTTAGCAAGTTAAAGGGATGTTCCTATTCTTCTTTATTACTGCTAAAGTTGTAAAGTGATATGAGCTTTTTATATACATGTATTTTAAATTTTGCTTACCATTTTCATACCAGTTCTTTATAAGTGTCATTGCACAATTGAATGCAATAAGTCATGCATAAGTGCTGTGCAGTGGGCAAATAACTGTTGCACCACTCATTTCAGAGAAAGAACAGTATCAGGGGAAATATCCGATGTGTCAGGTCTATTTTTCCCCATCAGCCTTTGTGTAAAGGTCCATCATACCCAATTGTCAGAGAAATCCTAACTTAGTGGGGATGAAGTAAGTGAGCCTGCAATTAAAAGTAACAGAACATTCTAGGCAAAAGTTGTAATAGCTACCAGGAGATTAGAATTTGAAAACTTTAGAAGAATATTAGATCTATGGCACTTGCCAATGTGTTCTGATGAGAAGATGATTAATTTATACATAATTCTAAATAAATTACCGGATGTGTTGGAAGACAACACTATTTTATACTAAAGAGACATAAAATCCATAGCCTTACAATATACATAGTTTGTAAAATAAAATATACATTTAACCATATGTTTTATATAGCAATTTATAAACAATGTATGTGAAAACCATTATCATAAGTATAATTAAATGAATGTGTTTTACACAGAAGCTCCGCTACTTAGTACAACAAAACTGCCAGGACAAATAATATTGTTAGTAATGAGTTTTCTTTTCCTCTGGGCTCAAGTTCAATTAGTCTTTCCTACTTTCATTGTACCCCAATACAAAATGAAATATTTGGATTGTCAAGTATCTGTAGGCTTGTTCAAATGCCTGGAGATGATGGGTAAAACAGACGGATCAATAAAACAAACCTCCAGTGCATTGCTGTGGCTCCTAGTGATGCCCCTTCTGACTGTTCAGGACCTAGCAAGTCAATAACCTATTACTATCCTACTCTGCTGAGGTCAGAACTCAACAAGAAGCACAAGTCTTTTTAAGCCTCAGCATCTAGCTGTGGTTGTATAAAAAGAACAATTTAAATCCATTAAATATTGGAGACCTCTATTTCTCAGAAATTCTTTCAGGCAAAAATACCATTTCCTTACTTTTTGTTATTGGTAGATGTTCAAAGTATTTTTTTTATTATTTAGCTTTTTTGACTTTTTTACATTTAATATAACATTTTTATTTTGCAGAACAATTTGTAGTATAAGTCAAAAAGAAAAAAAAACATTTAATGCAAGCAATGTAAATTACATGTACTGTAGTAAACAGTAGTCTTGAAAAACAGAAACCATCCGTTCGTATTTACAATCTTTTTAATTGTGCCACATGATCAATTTTGCATAAATGCTTTTTCTATCTTAGGGTCCATGAACATGGCAGCTGGACCTTCTTGCTTCTGAAAATTCATTCAGAACTTCTAGTAGGAATAATAAAGAAAGAAATTACACATCATAGTTTCATAAGAATTGATACTTTAGAATTGATATTACATGGAGAATGGAAGTAGTTCAAAAACTTCAGAAAGTTCAAAACTTTCAGCACCAGAGACAACATATTGAAGATGTCAAATAGCAGAGCATCTCAGGAAATGTTCCCTGTTGTTGCAACTTTGTGTGTTAAGAACTTTTGAACCACAAAAGATATTGCAAATCTGATTGCGGCAATAAATTTTTGGTCTTGTTTGATATACTACATGACACTCTTCCCATTGGAAAATATGGCAGCTTTGAAGATGGCGGCCATGTTGCAGACCTAGCTTAAAAGATAGACCAAAAATAGACCCCCTCACCCATTACTTGCTGGGGTATCTATATATTTCATTTTTCCTTTTGTTTCTAAAATAAAAGGGTGTTCTGAGACTTTTCGCTCACCTTGTATATGTAAGATACATATAGTAGGTTATATATAAAATTCAAATTGAGTGGGAACTTTGGGGCACAGCTATCTTATTGGACCTCCATATAAACATGCATGCTCAACTCAACCTAGATTGAACAAAAGGATTGCATGCTTATGTCCCTGGTGAACAAAATGTCCCCTTACACATTATGGCAGGTTTACATGTCCCAATAGGCAGATTATTAAGAATGAAGTTCCTCTGAAGGCTTGTTCCCGAAATCTGCCCATCTAAAGGTGCAACCGATAACCCCATGAAAAATATTGCTTCTGGGCAGCAAATCGTGCTGTCTAAGCAGTACTCTGCTGCTCAGAAACAATGTAGCTGTACTCATACTGTGAAGTTGATGGCTGCATGTAACTATAGCACTTCACCACCACTGAACGAGCAGACAGTTGTCGGCTGCTCCTCTGCACATATAAATCCACTTTTAGATTGCTAAAAATTTATCTGATATGTAGAGTTTACTTACCGTTAGGGATGAGCGAACTCGAACTGTATAGTTCGGGTTCGTACCGAATTTTGGGGTGTCCGTGACACGGACCCGAACCCGGACATTTTCGTAAAAGTCCGGGTTCGGGTTCGGTGTTCGTCGCTTTCTTCGCGCTTTTGTGACGCTTTCTTGGCGCTTTTTGAAAGGCTGCAAAGCAGCCAATCAACAAGCGTCATACTACTTGCCCCAAGAGGCCATCACAGCCATGCCTACTATTGGCATGGCTGTGATTGGCCAGAGCACCATGTGACCCAGCCTCTATTTAAGCTGGAGTCACATAGCGCCGCCCGTCACTCTGCTCTGATTAGCGTAGGGAGAGGTTGCGGCTGCGACAGTAGGGCGAGATTAGGCAGATTAACTCCTCCAAAGGACTTGATTAACTGATCGATCTGCAGCTGTGGATCATTGAGCTGCTGATCCTCAATTGCTCACTGTTTTTAGGCTGCACAGACCGTTTGTCAGTCTCATTTTTCTGGGGTGATCGGCGGCCATTTTGTGTCTTGTGGTGCGCCAGCACAAGCTGCGACCAAGTGCATTTAACCCTCAATGGTGTGGTTGTTTTTTGGCTAAAGCCTACATCAGGGTGAAGCTGTCACACCAAGTGCATTTAACCAGCAATAGTCTGTTCATTTTTTGGCCATATCCCAGTCTAATTCTGTCACTAAATCCATACCGGTCACCCAGCGCCTAAATACTAGGCCTCAAATTTATATCCAGCTAAATCTGTCCCTAGTGCTGTAGCTGGGCGAGTTATTTAGTGTCCGTTCAAGCACATTTCTTGTTCTGGGTTGAAATACAATTCCCAATTTAGCAATTTCATAATTTAGTGGTTCCTGCTATATCAGAGCTATTTGAAATCTATCCCAAAAAGGGTATATAATATTGAAGGTGCACATAGGGTCATTCAGAGTAACTTCACACACACCCGCTACTGTGTATTTCCAAGTCTAATTCTGTCACTAAATCCATACCGGTGACCCAGCGCCTAAATACTAGGCCTCAAATTTAATTCCCTCTAAATCTCTCGTTACCCACCGCTGTACTGTTGTTGCTGGGCAAGATATTTAGTGTCCGTCAAAGCACATTTTTTGTTCTGGGTTGAAGTACAATTCCCAATTTAGCAATTTCATAATTTAGTGGTTTCTGCTATATCAGAGCTATTTGAAATCTATCCCAAAAAGGGTATATAATATTGAAGGTGCACATAGGGTCATTCAGAATAACTTCACACACACCCGCTACTGTGTATTTCCAAGTCTAATTCTGTCACTAAACCCATACCTGTCACCCAGCGCCTAAATACTAGGCCTCAAATTTAAATCCCTCTAAATCTCTCGTTACCGTTGTCCTGTTGTAGCTGGGAAAGTTATTTAGTGCCCGTCAAAGCACATTTTTTGTTCTGGGTTGAAGTACAATTCCCAATTTAGCAATTTCATAATTTAGTGGTTCCTGCTATATCAGAGCTATTTGAAATCTATCCCAAAAAGGGTATATAATATTGAAGGTGCACATAGGGTCATTCAGAATAACTTCACACACACCCGCTACTGTGTATTTCCAAGTCTAATTCTGTCACTAAATCCATACCGGTGACCCAGCGCCTAAATACTAGGCCTCAAATTTAATTCCCTCTAAATCTCTCGTTACCCACCGGTGTACTGTTGTTGCTGGGCAAGATATTTAGTGTCCGTCAAAGCACATTTTTTGTTCTGGGTTGAAGTACAATTCCCAATTTAGCAATTTCATAATTTAGTGGTTTCTGCTATATCAGAGCTATTTGAAATCTATCCCAAAAAGGGTATATAATATTGAAGGTGCACATAGGGTCATTCAGAATAACTTCACACACACCCGCTACTGTGTATTTCCAAGTCTAATTCTGTCACTAAACCCATACCTGTCACCCAGCGCCTAAATACTAGGCCTCAAATTTAAATCCCTCTAAATCTCTCGTTACCGTTGTCCTGTTGTAGCTGGGAAAGTTATTTAGTGCCCGTCAAAGCACATTTTTTGTTCTGGGTTGAAGTACAATTCCCAATTTAGCAATTTCATAATTTAGTGGTTCCTGCTATATCAGAGCTATTTGAAATCTATCCCAAAAAGGGTATATAATATTGAAGGTGCACATAGGGTCATTCAGAATAACTTCACACACACCCGCTACTGTGTATTTCCAAGTCTAATTCTGTCACTAAATCCATACCGGTGACCCAGCGCCTAAATACTAGGCCTCAAATTTAATTCCCTCTAAATCTCTCGTTACCCACCGGTGTACTGTTGTTGCTGGGCAAGATATTTAGTGTCCGTCAAAGCACATTTTTTGTTCTGGGTTGAAGTACAATTCCCAATTTAGCAATTTCATAATTTAGTGGTTTCTGCTATATCAGAGCTATTTGAAATCTATCCCAAAAAGGGTATATAATATTGAAGGTGCACATAGGGTCATTCAGAATAACTTCACACACACCCGCTACTGTGTATTTCCAAGTCTAATTCTGTCACTAAACCCATACCTGTCACCCAGCGCCTAAATACTAGGCCTCAAATTTAAATCCCTCTAAATCTCTCGTTACCGTTGTCCTGTTGTAGCTGGGAAAGTTATTTAGTGCCCGTCAAAGCACATTTTTTGTTCTGGGTTGAAGTACAATTCCCAATTTAGCAATTTCATAATTTAGTGGTTCCTGCTATATCAGAGCTATTTGAAATCTATCCCAAAAAGGGTATATAATATTGAAGGTGCACATAGGGTCATTCAGAATAACTTCACACACACCCGCTACTGTGTATTTCCAAGTCTAATTCTGTCACTAAATCCATACCGGTGACCCAGCGCCTAAATACTAGGCCTCAAATTTAATTCCCTCTAAATCTCTCGTTACCCACCGGTGTACTGTTGTTGCTGGGCAAGATATTTAGTGTCCGTCAAAGCACATTTTTTGTTCTGGGTTGAAGTACAATTCCCAATTTAGCAATTTCATAATTTAGTGGTTCCTGCTATATCAGAGCTATTTGAAATCTATCCCAAAAAGGGTATATAATATTGAAGGTGCACATTGGGTCATTCAGAATAACTTCACACACACGCTTCTGTGCATTTCCAAGTCTAATTCTGTCACTAAATCCATACCGGTGACCCAGCGCCTAAATACTAGGCCTCAAATTTAATTCCCTCTAAATCTCTCGTTACCCACCGCTGTACTGTTGTTGCTGGGCAAGATATTTAGTGTCCGTCAAAGCACATTTTTTGTTCTGGGTTGAAGTACAATTCCCAATTTAGCAATTTCATAATTTAGTGGTTTCTGCTATATCAGAGCTATTTGAAATCTATCCCTAAAAGGGTATATAATATTGAAGGTGCACATAGGGTCATTCAGAATAACTTCACACACACCCGCTACTGTGTATTTCCAAGTCTAATTCTGTCACTAAATCCATACCGGTGACCCAGCGCCTAAATACTAGGCCTCAAATTTAATTCCCTCTAAATCTCTCGTTACCCACCGTTGTACTGTTGTTGCTGGGCAAGATATTTAGTGTCCGTCAAAGCACATTTTTTGTTCTGGGTTGAAGTACAATTCCCAATTTAGCAATTTCATAATTTAGTGGTTTCTGCTATATCAGAGCTATTTGAAATCTATCCCTAAAAGGGTATATAATATTCAAGGTGCACATTGGGTCATTCAGAATAACTTCACACACACACGCTTCTGTGCATTTCCAAGTCTAATTCTGTCACTAAATCCATACCGGTCACCCAGCGCCTAAATACTAGGCCTCAAATTTATATCCCGCTGAATTTGAATACAATACATTGGGCCAAATAATATATTTGTTGTTGTGGTGAACCATAACAATGAGAAAAACATCTAGTAAGGGACGCGGACGTGGACATGGTCGTGGTGGTGTTAGTGGACCCTCTGGTGCTGGGAGAGGACGTGGCCGTTCTGCCACATCCACACGTCCTAGTGTACCAACTACTTCAGGTCCCAGTAGCCGCCAGAATTTACAGCGATATATGGTGGGGCCCAATGCCGTTCTAAGGATGGTAAGGCCTGAGCAGGTACAGGCATTAGTCAATTGGGTGGCCGACAGTGGATCCAGCACGTTCACATTATCTCCCACCCAGTCTTCTGCAGAAAGCGCACAGATGGCGCCTGAAAACCAACCCCATCAGTCTGTCACATCACCCCCATGCATACCAGGGAAACTGTCTCAGCCTCAAGTTATGCAGCAGTCTCTTATGCTGTTTGAAGACTCCGCTGGCAGGGTTTCCCAAGGGCATCCACCTAGCCCTTCCCCAGCGGTGAAAGACATAGAATGCACTGACGCACAACCACTTATGTTTCCTGATGATGAGGACATGGGAATACCACCTCAGCATGTCTCTGATGATGACGAAACACAGGTGCCAACTGCTGCGTCTTTCTGCAGTGTGCAGACTGAACAGGAGGTCAGGGATCAAGACTGGGTGGAAGACGATGCAGGGGACGATGAGGTCCTAGACCCCACATGGAATGAAGGTCGTGCCACTGACTTTCACAGTTCGGAGGAAGAGGCAGTGGTGAGACCGAGCCAACAGCGTAGCAAAAGAGGGAGCAGTGGGCAAAAGCAGAACACCCGCCGCCAAGAGACTCCGCCTGCTACTGACCGCCGCCATCTGGGACCGAGCACCCCAAAGGCAGCTTCAAGGAGTTCCCTGGCATGGCACTTCTTCAAACAATGTGCTGACGACAAGACCCGAGTGGTTTGCACGCTGTGCCATCAGAGCCTGAAGCGAGGCATTAACGTTCTGAACCTGAGCACAACCTGCATGACCAGGCACCTGCATGCAAAGCATGAACTGCAGTGGAGTAAACACCTTAAAACCAAGGAAGTCACTCAGGCTCCCCCTGCTACCTCTTCTGCTGCTGCCGCCTCGGCCTATTCTGCTGCTGCCGCCTCGGCCTCTTCCTCCGCCTCTGGAGGAACGTTGGCACCTGCCGCCCAGCAAACAGGGGATGTACCACCAACACCACCACCACCACCTCCGTCACCAAGCGTCTCAACCATGTCACACGCCAGCGTTCAGCTCTCCATCTCACAAACATTTGATAGAAAGCGTAAATTCCCACCTAGCCACCCTCGATCCCTGGCCCTGAATGCCAGCATTTCTAAACTACTGGCCTATGAAATGCTGTCATTTAGGCTGGTGGACACAGACAGCTTCAAACAGCTCATGTCGCTTGCTGTCCCACAGTATGTTGTTCCCAGCCGGCACTACTTCTCCAAGAGAGCCGTGCCTTCCCTGCACAACCAAGTATCCGATAAAATCAAGTGTGCACTGCGCAACGCCATCTGTGGCAAGGTCCACCTAACCACAGATACGTGGACCAGTAAGCACGGCCAGGGACGCTATATCTCCCTAACTGCACACTGGGTAAATGTAGTGGCAGCTGGGCCCCAGGCGGAGAGCTGTTTGGCGCACGTCCTTCCGCCGCCAAGGATCGCAGGGCAACATTCTTTGCCTCCTGTTGCCACCTCCTCCTTCTCGGCTTCCTCCTCCTCTTCTTCCACCTGCTCATCCAGTCAGCCACACACCTTCACCACCAACTTCAGCACAGCCCGGGGTAAACGTCAGCAGGCCATTCTGAAACTCATATGTTTGGGGGACAGGCCCCACACCGCACAGGAGTTGTGGCGGGGTATAGAACAACAGACCGACGAGTGGTTGCTGCCGGTGAGCCTCAAGCCCGGCCTGGTGGTGTGTGATAATGGGCGAAATCTCGTTGCAGCTCTGGGACTAGCCAATTTGACGCACATCCCTTGCTTGGCGCATGTGCTGAATTTGGTGGTGCAGAAGTTCATTCACAACTACCCCGACATGTCAGAGCTGCTGCATAAAGTGCGGGCCGTCTGTTCGCGCTTCCGGCGTTCACATCCTGCTGCTGCTCGCCTGTCTGCGCTACAGCGTAACTTCGGCCTTCCCGCTCACCGCCTCATATGCGACGTGCCCACCAGGTGGAACTCCACCTTGCACATGCTGGACAGACTGTGCGAGCAGCAGCAGGCCATAGTGGAGTTTCAGCTGCAGCACGCACGGGTCAGTCGCACTACAGAACAGCACCACTTCACCACCAATGACTGGGCCTCCATGCGAGACCTGTGTGCCCTGTTGCGCTGTTTCGAGTACTCCACCAACATGGCCAGTGGCGATGACACCGTTATCAGCGTTACAATACCACTTCTATGTCTCCTTGAGAAAACACTTAGGGCGATGATGGAACAGGAGGTGGCCCAGGAGGAGGAGGAGGAGGATGAGGAAGAGGGGTCATTTTTAGCACTTTCAGGCCAGTCTCTTCGAAGTGACTCAGAGGGAGGTTTTTTGCAACAGCAGAGGCCAGGTACAAATGTGGCCAGCCAGGGCCCACTACTGGAGGACGAGGAGGACGAGGATGAGGAGGAGGTGGAGGAGGATGAGGATGAAGCATGGTCACAGCGGGGTGGCACCCAACGCAGCTCGGGTCCATCACTGGTGCGTGGCTGGGGGGAAAGGCAGGACGATGACGATACGCCTCCCACAGAGGACAGCTTGTCCTTACCCCTGGGCAGCCTGGCACACATGAGCGACTACATGCTGCAGTGCCTGCGCAACGACAGCAGAGTTGCCCACATTTTAACCTGTGCGGACTACTGGGTTGCCACCCTGCTGGATCCACGCTACAAAGACAATGTGCCCACCTTACTTCCTGCACTGGAGCGTGATAGGAAGATGCGCGAGTACAAGCGCACGTTGGTAGACGCGCTACTGAGAGCATTCCCAAATGTCACAGGGGAACAAGTGGAAGCCCAAGGCCAAGGCAGAGGAGGAGCAAGAGGTCGCCAAGGCAGCTGTGTCACGGCCAGCTCCTCTGAGGGCAGGGTTAGCATGGCAGAGATGTGGAAAACTTTTGTCAACACGCCACAGCTAACTGCACCACCACCTGATACGCAACGTGTTAGCAGGAGGCAACATTTTACTAACATGGTGGAACAGTACGTGTGCACACCCCTCCACGTACTGACTGATGGTTCGGCCCCATTCAACTTCTGGGTCTCTAAATTGTCCACGTGGCCAGAGCTAGCCTTTTATGCCTTGGAGGTGCTGGCCTGCCCGGCAGCCAGCGTTTTGTCTGAACGTGTATTCAGCACGGCAGGGGGCGTCATTACAGACAAACGCAGCCGCCTGTCTACAGCCAATGTGGACAAGCTGACGTTCATAAAAATGAACCAGGCATGGATCCCACAGGACCTGTCCGTCCCTTGTCCAGATTAGACATTAACTACCTCCCCATAACCATATATTATTGGACTCCAGGGCACTTCCTCATTCAATCCTATTTTTATTTTCATTTTACCATTATATTGCGATGCTACCCAAAGTTGAATGAACCTCTCCTCTGCCTGTGTGCTAGGCCTAAATATATGCCAATGGACTGTTGCAGTGGTGGCTGACATGAAGCCTGATTCTCTGCTATGACATGCAGACTAATTCTCTGCTGACATGAAGCCAGATTGTCTGTTACGGGACCTCTCTCCTCTGCCTGGGTGCTGGGCCTAAATTTATGACAATGGACTGTTGCAGTGGTGGCTGACGTGAAGCCTGATTCTCTGCTATGACATGCAGACTGATTCTCTGCTGTCATGAAGCCAGATTGTCTGTTACGGGACCTTTCTCCTCTACCTGGGTTCTGGGCCTAAATTTATGAAAATTGACTCTTACAGTGGTGGGTGACGTGAAGCCTGATTCTCTGCTATGATATGAAGACTGATTCTCTGCTGACATGAAGCCAGATTGTCTGTTACGGGACCTTTCTCCTCTGCCTGGGTTCTGGGCCTAAATTTATGAAAATTGACTCTTACAGTGGTGGGTGACGTGAAGCCTGATTCTCTGCTATGATATGAAGACTGATTCTCTGCTGACATGAAGCCAGATTGTCTGTTACGGGACCTTTCTCCTCTGCCTGGGTTCTGGGCCTAAATTTATGAAAATTGACTCTTACAGTGGTGGGTGACGTGAAGCCTGATTCTCTGCTATGATATGAAGACTGATTCTCTGCTGACATGAAGCCAGATTGTCTGTTACGGGACCTTTCTCCTCTGCCTGGGTTCTGGGCCTAAATTTATGAAAATTGACTCTTACAGTGGTGGGTGACGTGAAGCCTGATTCTCTGCTATGATATGAAGACTGATTCTCTGCTGACATGAAGCCAGATTGTCTGTTACGGGACCTTTCTCCTCTGCCTGGGTTCTGGGCCTAAATTTATGAAAATTGACTCTTACAGTGGTGGGTGACGTGAAGCCTGATTCTCTGCTATGATATGAAGACTGATTCTCTGCTGACATGAAGCCAGATTGTCTGTTACGGGACCTTTCTCCTCTGCCTGGGTTCTGGGCCTAAATTTATGAAAATTGACTCTTACAGTGGTGGGTGACGTGAAGCCTGATTCTCTGCTATGATATGAAGACTGATTCTCTGCTGACATGAAGCCAGATTGTCTGTTACGGGACCTCTCTCCTCTGCCTGGGTGCTGGGCCTAAATATATGCCAATGGACTGTTGCAGTGGTGGCTGACGTGAAGCCTCATTCTCTGCTATGACATGCAGACTAATTCTCTGCTGACATGAAGACAGATTCTCTGTTACGGGACCTCCCTCCTCTGCCTGGGTGCTGGGCCTAAATATATGCCAATGGACTGTTGCAGTGGTGGCTGACGTGAAGCCTCATTCTCTGCTATGACATGCAGACTAATTCTCTGCTGACATGAAGACAGATTCTCTGTTACGGGACCTCTCTCCTCTGCCTGGGTGCCGGGGCCTAAATATCTGAGAATGGACTGTTCCAGTGGTGGGTGACGGGAAGCCAGATTCTCTGCTATGGAACCTCTCTCCAATTGATTTTGGTTAATTTTTATTTATTTAATTTTTATTTTAATTCATTTCCCTATCCACATTTGTTTGCAGGGGATTTACCTACATGTTGCTGCCTTTTGCAGCCCTCTAGCTCTTTCCTGGGCTGTTTTACAGCCTTTTTAGTGCCGAAAAGTTCGGGTCCCCATTGACTTCAATGGGGTTCGGGTTCGGGACGAAGTTCGGATCGGGTTCGGATCCCGAACCCGAACATTTCCGGGATGTTCGGCCGAACTTCTCGAACCCGAACATCCAGGTGTTCGCTCAACTCTACTTACCGTATTATTCTCCCTATAAGACCCCCCCCCCTTCAAAGTGGGGTATCGGATAATGCAGTGCTCCCTATGCGGGCTCTGTACTAACAGATTATTGGTCTTCTCCAGAAAGGGCTCTGAATGCTGTGCTGTAACCTGCACAAAGTATGAGGATGTCAGCATGCCCTGTGACCTCATGCTGTGCAATGTCAGGTCATAGAACAGGGAGGCAGGAAGACCAGGAAGAGTGCTAGATGTCAGGAGAGGCAGCATTTTCTGGAAAAGGAGAGGTGAGTTGATTTATTTTTCTTGTCTGCTCTGAGGTCTAATTAACATGGAGGTCTGATCTGAGGGCTAAATTGGGGTCTTTTTCACATTGGGGGAAAGAACTGATGTCTGTTTTGGGGTCTTCTAAACATTTGGTGTCTAATCTGAGGGCTGATCGGGGTCTTAAAAAACATGGGGGGGGGTTTAATCTGAGGTCTGATGGGGCTCTTATTAACATTTGGAGTCAGATCCCAGGTCTGACTAACATTAGAGGTTTGATTGGGGCTCTAAGCTAAGGTCTGATTACCATTGGGGGTCTGATTGGTTGTCTGATCTGAGGTGTAATGAAAAAAATGTTTTCTCTTATTTTCCTCTTCTAAAACCTAGGTGCATCTTATAGGTAGCTATGTCTTATAAGGTGAAAAATATGGTAAGTTGAAAATAAATTCTTGTAGGTGTATGCAATACTTTGATAATAATATGTTCATGTAATTTCCTCATATATTTAAAACTTTCAATTAAATGTAATATAACTACTAGGGCTGATCATTTCCATAAATGCATTTTCTATGTATTTAAATAATACCAAGATCACAAGTAGAAATTAGCGAGGTTTTGAAAAATTGTATTTGTCAACTTAGCATAAAAATTTGATTCGCTGTGAATTAATTAATCACGAATCACTATAAATCAGGTATACCCAGGCCACTCTGCCTTAGGGAACCGCGATACGGAGCAGCTATGCTGTGGTCGGGTTCTTGCCATGCTGCGGTGAAGATAATGAATACAGTACTGTATAGTTGGTCTTCATTGATATTGGCTGCGCAGCATCTTTAATGCACCTTTAAATCGGGGCTCTTGCTATGGTATCGGGTTTGGCTGGTAAGGTGGGGGCACAATATGCTTGTATACCCAATTCTCCAACCCCAGCGCTCTCCTGCCATACAGGTGGGAGCCCTTCTTCTGCCATCTGCTTTTGTTCCTTTTCTACATCATCTAAGATTGATGAGAATGTCATCAGGAACATCCAGCTTCTCCTCTCTCTGCATCTTGCTGACTTTTCTATGACATGGAGACTTTGAAGGATGATTTGGAAAAAGTAAAGCCAGCAAAAGATGAGGGTGGACATCATTAAGACCTGGCCCCCCTAAGGGGTGCAGACTACATGGTATTGGTTGGCACGCTGGCAGTGGAATAATAAGGGTTTCCATGTTATTGGTATTGAATTACATATCTTAGTTTACGGCTGATGTGGGAATAAGTAAATGTAGGAATCAATAAAACTGATGCAGAATAACTCTCCCTGCATTCTCAATACACTGTCCCTGAACTCTCCCTGCACTTTCCCTACACTCTCTCATCTCCAATATTCCTCTATTAACCCTTTTCAGCAACACTGTCGGTAGCTAATGAGTGCTTGCCATGTCTCTCCCAATGCTCAGCTCACAGGACAAAGGCGGAGACCTTGAAGGCTGAGGTTTTTATAGGGCTATGACATCACAGGGGTTGGTTATCTGCAGACTGGCTGGCTGTACAGCATTATGGGTTATCTTGTGTTTCCATGCTTATTTTCACTTTGTAATGCATGCAGCTGACATTTTAAGAAAAACTGATTAGTTACCACGAAGCATAAAGAAATTAGGATTTGTTGCAAATCAAAGTTTTCCTAAACATCGGACCTAATTCTGCTTCGAATACTTTGCTTCGTTCAATAGTGATGGACAAACATTGGTCAGGACGGTTCGCGAATGCATGTTCGCGATCAAATGTTCGCAAACCACGCATTTGCGGCGGGCCCCATTAACTTTAATGGCAGACGAACCTACAAAAACCTTCAGGTCATATTTTCAGCCACCAAATACTTACTAGAAGTGCACAAATAGTCCCACAACATGGACAGTGACATACCAGAGGGGAATCATTGACAAAAATTCCCACAAAAATATGTATTTTAATCAGGGGCCATTTTTATGCGTCTTAAAGAGAAACTCTCAAAAATGTGCCCTGCTGGAGCCTAATTTTTTTTAATTTTAGGCCATGGGAGTACAGGCCCCAATAATTAGTCGTTCAACTGACAGAAAAGGACTTGTAATGATGTGGCTAGAGGTACATTAGGTGGTCACTGGATAAAAATTTTACTGTAGGCCACTGGAGTATAGGTCCCAAAAATTAGGCATTAACCTGACAGAAAAGAACTTCTGATGATGTGGCTAGAGGTACATTAGGCGGTCACTGGATAAAAACTTTACTGTAGGCCACTGGAAAAGAACTTGTGATGTGGCTGGAGGTACAATAGGTGGTCACTGGCTAAAAATGTTACTGTAGGCCAGTACAGGCCCCAAAAATTAGGCATTAACCTGACAGAAAAGAACTTGTGATTATTAGGCTGGAGGTACATTAGGCAGTTACTGGATACAAATTTTACTGTAGGCCAGTGGAGTACAGGCCCCAAAAATTAGGCATTCACCTGACAGAAAATAACTTGTGATGATGTGGCTGGAGGTACATTAGGCAGCCACTGGATAATAATTTTACTGTAGGCCACTGGAGTACAGGCCCCGAAAATTAGGCATTCACCTGACAGAAAAGAACTTGTGATTATATGGCTGGAGGTACATTAGGCGGTCACTGGATAAAAATTTTATGGTCACTGGAAAAAAATCAACTAGTGTTGATCGAGCACCAAAGTGCTCGGGTGCTCTGTTAACAGCACATTGCTGCCGGAGCAGCCTATCAAGCATATACAAGGTGGACTTCCAGCTCATCAGGCTGTCACAATTCAGACGTCTAACGGGCAAGTGGTGTCACTGCTAAACGTCAGCAGGGCGAGCCATGGCCGTGTAAGATCTTCTAAAATGGCCAGAGATTTTCCTGGCCTTCTGCAAGATGTCATGGACCCCGAGGTATTTGTCAACGAATCGCTGCACAACTAAGTTTAGGACATGTGCCATGTATGGCACTTGTTTCATTTTGCCCTGCTTCAGCATGCTCAGCAGACTGGCACCATTGTAGCACACCACTTTACCAACTGTCAAATTGAGCAGGGTTGGCCAATGATCGGCCTGTGACCCCAGAGCTGAAAGTAGTGAAGGACTGTTGTGGCTCTTGGCTTCCAGGCACAACAGACGCAGAACAGCATGGCATTGTCTCACCTTGGACATTGAATAGGTTCTGGGGAGCTTAGGGGGCCCAGCGGAAGAGGTGGTAGCAGTGGAAAAGGAGGAGTCAGCCGAGGAGGAGACGGAGGATGAAGTAAGAAGAGAAGAAGAGGCAGGCTTGCATGCAATCCTTGGCGGTAACACCAAATCCACAAGGGAGCCACGGGTTACATGCTTGATGGCCATTAGCAGGTTCACCCAGTGGGCAGTAAAAGTTATGTACCTCCCCTTCCCGTGTTTTCTAGACCACGTGTCTGTGATCAGATGTATCTTGGCACCGACACTGTGTGAGATATATTCACTTGCCGCTGAACATGGCCATATAGCTCTGGGATGACCTTCTGGGAGTAATCTTTCCTTCCGCGGAACTTCAATTGCAATTTTCTATAGGCCTCCGAGTCCACCAGTTTATATGGGAGTAGTTAGTGGGTTAGCAGTTCGGACAAGCCAGCGATCAGCCATTGTGCAAGAGGATTATCTGGTGTCATCAACTTTTTATGCTCGAACATTTGGGCTACGGTAGCCTGCCTTCTGACATATGAACGCGACAACAGCATGGTGGAAGCTGGAGTGGAGGACAAATTGGAGGAGAAAGGAGAAGGGGCAGAACAAGGAGCACCGGGAGTGTGAATTTGTGGGTTCAGACGGCGTTGCTCCCACTGGGTTTGGTAATGGGAGGCCAGGTGCTTTCTTAAGGCGGTCATCTCTAGGTGAGTGTTGGGCTTACCGCAACAGGCTGCAGATGGCAACACTATTGTCAGAAGCTGACACGTTAAAAAAAGCCCACACTGCAGAGCCATGTGCCAGCATCCTGGGAGCGCCAGAAGTGACTGTGCATGGTGGCTGGCTCGCTCTAAATACATTTGCAGTCTGCTTTTTGCCATCTGTGCCCTGCGAGTTCTGCCTGCTTCTCCTCCTTCTCCTCCCTCTCTGCTGCTCCGTCCCTCTGAACTCCCCTCCTCTTCCTCTCTTGTGGGCACCCACGTGACATCAATCGACACGTCATAATAATCACCTTCACCACTACTGACATTTGAGATCTCAGAATAGGCAGCAACAGTGGGGACCACACTCCTTGGGCTGATCTGGGTACTGTCGTCTGACCGCTGTGTAGCGATCCTTGCTACCTCCACTTCCTCACCCAATGTCAAGAATGGCTGCACATTGGTAAGGTCTGGGAATGGATGGGAAAATAATTCCTCTTACTCGAGTGCAGCGGCTATGGTGGTGGTGTATTTTGGGCCGCACACAGCAGAGAGTGAGAAGGGTGCAGATACAGAGGATAAGGAGGGTGCAAAAGGGTGAGTGAGCCACTCAACCAACTCTGGTGCGCCCTTTGAAGTAATCGGACGCGCCTTCTCCAACTTCTTACTTAGGCTCTGGCCTGGTGCACCTCCCTGACCCCTACCACCCCTGCAGAACAGCCTGCCTCTTCCTCTGCCTGTCATTTTCAAAATGAACCTATGCCTAAGTCCCTAGAGAAGAGCAGAATTTGTGGAAGCAGGTATATCATAGGCCTTAATCAATATTTGGTTGAAACAGGTATATCGAACCCCTTTATCAATTTTTTGTGGAAGTAGGTATATCGCAGCCCTCAATCAGTATTTTGTGGAAGCAGTTATATCAAAAACCTTAATCATTATTTTGTGGAAGCAGGTATATCGCAGGCCTCAATCAATATTTGGTGAAAACAGGTATATTGCAGGCCTCAATCAATATTTGGTAGAAACAGGTGTATCGAACCCCTTAATCAGTATTTTGTGGAAGCAGGTATATCGCAACCCTCAATCAGTATTTTGTGGAAGCTGGTATATCAAACCCCTTAATCAGTATTTTGTGGAAGCAGGTATACCGCAGGCCTCAATCAATATTTGATGGAAACAGGTATATCAAACCCCTTAATCAGTATTTTGTGGAAGGAGCTATATCATAGGCCTCAATCAATATTTGGTGGAAACAGGTATATCGAACACCTTAATCAGAATTTTGTAGAAGCGGGTATATCGCAGCCCTCAATCAGTATTCTGTGGAAACAGGTATATCAAAACCCTTAATCAGTATTTTATGGAAGCAGGGATATCGCACCCCTCAATCAATATTTGGTGGAAACAGGTATATCAAACCCCATTGTTAGTATTTTGTGGAAGAAGGTATATTGCAGGCCTCAATCAATATTTGGTGGAAACAGGTATATTGAAGCCCTTAATCAGTATTTTGTGGAAGCATGTATATTGCAGCCCTCAATCACTATTTTGTGGAAGCAGGTATATTACACCCCTTTATCAATATTTTGTGAAAGTAGGTATATCGCAGCCCTCAATCAGTATTTTGTGGAAGCAGTTATAACAAAACCCTTAATCATTATTTTGTGGAAGCAGGTATATCGCAGGCCTCAATCAATATTTGGTGAAAACAGGAATTTCGAACCCCTTAATCAGTATTTTGTAGAAGCAGGTATATTGCAGGCCTCAATAAATAATTGGTGGAATCAGGTATATTGAACCCCTTAATCAGTGTGATGTGGAAACAGGTATATCGCAGCCCTCAATCAGTATTTTGTGGAAGCAGGTATATCAAACCCCTTAATTAGTATTTTCTGGAAGAATGTATATCGTAGGCCTCAATCAATGTTTGGTGGAAACAGGTATATCGAACCACTTAATCAGTATTTTGTGGAAACAGGTATTTCGTAGGCCTCAATCAAAATTTGGTGGAAACAGGTATACCAAACCCCTAAATCAATATTTTGTGGAAGCAGGTGTATCGCACCCCTTAATTAGTATTTTGTGGAAGCAGGTATATATCGCAGGCCTCAATCAATATTTGGTGGAAACCAGTATGTCGAACCCTTTAATCAGTATTTTGTGGAAGCAGGTATATCACAACCCTCAATCAATATTTGGTGGAAACCAGTATGTCGAACCCCTTAATCAGTATTTTGTGGAAGCAGGTATATCGCTGGCTTCAATTAATATTTGGTGGAAAAAGATAAATCGAACCCCTTAATCAGTATTTTATGGAAGCAGATATATCGCAGGCCTTAATAAATTTTTGGTGGAAACAGGTATTTCGAACCCCTTTAATCGTTATTATGTGGAAGCAGGTATATTGCAGGACTCATTCAATATTTGTTGGAAGCAGGTATATCAAAACCCTTAATCAGTATTATCTGGAAGCACCTCTTAATAATCTTTTTTGCCACAACGGTTATATCACACAACTTTTTTTGGTGCAACAGGTATATTGTAGCCCTCAATCAGTATTTTGTGGAAAAGGTAGATCACACCCCTCAATCAGTCTTTTTGGGGCAACAGGTATATAACACCCATTGCAAATAGTTGTTCCAATAGCGCTTGTCCCTCTAGCTGCTGTATAGCAGCAGAGCAGCACACAACTGGTGCACAATACAAATGCACTATATACTTTCTATATATTACAGGTATATAACACCTCTCAATCAGTATATCCCACCCGTTGCAAACCGTTGTTCCAATAGCGTTGTCCCTTTATATAGCTGCGGTAATGCAGCAGAACTGCACACAACTGCTGCATAAAACAAATGCACTATAATATACTTTCTATGTTAGAAAGTATATTATACGTATATCACACCCCTCAGTATATCACACCTATCAATAGCACACCTATACCATTCCTTAAAAGGACTTTTTTGACTCTATTAGCTAGCATTTGGTGTCTCTAACAACCTGTCCTCGCTCCACTAAGCAACCTCTCTCTACAGTGGCAAAGCACAGAATGCAAAATTGCTGCCAGATCGTGTTCTTTTATTGGGTGGGGGGGGGGTGTCAATGTGCTGAAACGTCTCAATTGTCTGTCCTATCCCACCGGTTTGTAGCAATGCAAAAAAATGGTGCAAACGGACATCGCCATATGTTCACATGTTCGGCGAATCGCGAAAGAGTAAAGTTTGCTGCGAAGCGACCTCTGGGCGAACTACATGGCCATATCTATTGTTCAACACCAGTCATAAGTTATGTCTCTAAATATACTGTAAAAAGGCATCAAAGAGTGGAACTATTTTTGTTTGCATAAAGAGTTGAGTAGAAACTGTTTATATTAGTTTTGGTTATTATTAGCATTCTACTTACTTTTGGTCAGCTGAAAAAGGCAGTATTAGTGATCCTTGCTACCTCCACTTCCTCACCCAATGTCAAGAATGGCTGCACATTGGTAAGGTCTGGGAATGGATGGGAAAATAATTCCTCTTACTCGAGTGCAGCTGCTATGGTGGCGGTGTATTTTGGGCCGCACACAGCAGAGAGAGAGAAGAGTGCAGATACAGAGGATAAGGAGGGTGCAGAAGGGTGAGTGAGCCACTCAACCAACTCTGGTGCGCCCTTTGAAGTAATCGGACGCGCCTTCTCCAACTTCTTACTTAGGCTCTGGCCTGGTGCACCTCCCTGACCCCTACCACCCCTGCAGAACAGCCTGCCTCTTCCTCTGCCTGTCATTTTCAAAATGAACCTATGCCTAAGTCCCTAGAGAAGAGCAGAATTTGTGGAAGCAGGTATATCATAGGCCTTAATCAATATTTGGTTGAAACAGGTATATCGAACCCCTTTATCAATATTTTGTGGAAGTAGGTATATGGCAGCCCTCAATCAGTATTTTGTGGAAGCAGTTATATCAAAACCCCTTAATCATTATTTTGTGGAAGCAGGTATATCGCAGGCCTCCATCAATATTTGGTGAAAACAGGTATATCGCAGGCATCAATCAATATTTGGTAGAAACAGGTGTATCGAACCCCTTAATCAGTATTTTGTGGAAGCTGGTATATCAAACCCTTAATCAGTATTTTGTGGAAGGAGCTATATCATAGGCCTCAATCAATATTTGGTGGAAACAAGTATATCGAACACCTTAATCAGAATTTTGTAGAAGCAGGTATATCGCAGCCCTCAATCAGTATTTTGGGGAAACAGGTATATCAAACCCCTTAATCAGTATTTTATGGAAGCAGGGATATCGCACCCCTCAATCAATATTTGGTGGAAACAGGTATATCAAACCCCATTGTTAGTATTTTGTGGAAGAAGGTAAAGTGCAGGCCTCAATCAATATTTGGTGGAAACAGGTATATTGAAGCCCTTAATCAGTATTTTGTGGAAGCATGTATATTGCAGCCCTCAATCACTATTTTGTGGAAGCAGGTATATTACGCCTCTTTATCATAATTTTGTGAAAGTAGGTATATCGCAGCCCTCAATCAGTATTTTGTGGAAGCAGTTATATCAAAACCCTTAATCATTATTTTGTGGAAGCAGGTATATCGCAGGCCTCAATCAATATTTGGTGAAAACAGGAATTTCGAACCCCTTAATCAGTATTTTGTAGAAGCAGGTATATTGCAGGCCTCAATAAATAATTGGTGGAATCAGGTATATCAAACCCCTTAATCAGTGTATTGTGGAAACAGGTATATCGCAGCCCTCAATCAGTATTTTGTGGAAGCAGGTATATCAAACCTCTTAATTAGTATTTTGTGGAAGAATGTATATCGTAGGCCTCAATCAATATTTGGTGGAAACAGGTATATCGAACCACTTAATCAGTATTTTGTGGAAACAGGTATTTCGTAGACCTCAATCAAAATTTGGTGGAAACAGGTATACCAAACCCCTAAATCAGTATTTTGTGGAAGCAGGTATATCGCACCCCTTAATTAGTATTTTGTGGAAGCAGGTATATATCACAGGCCTCAATCAATATTTGGTGGAAACCAGTATGTCGAACCCTTTAATCAGTATTTTGTGGAAGCAGGTATATCACAACCCTCAATCAATATTTGGTGGAAACCAGTATGTCGAACCCCTTTATCGGTATTTTGTGGAAGCAGGTATATCGCTGGCTTCAATTAATATTTGGTGGAAAAAGATAAATCGAACCCCTTAATCAGTATTTTATGGAAGCAGATATATCGCAGGCCTTAATAAATATTTGGTGGAAACAGGTATTTCAAACCCCTTTAATCGTTATTATGTGGAAGCAGGTATATTGCAGGATTCATTCAATATTTGTTGGAAGCAGGTATATCAAACCCCTTAATCAGTATTATCTGGAAGCACCTCTCAATAATCTTTTTTGCCACAACGGTTATATCACACAACTTTTTTTGGTGCAACAGGTATATTGTAGCCCTCAATCAGTATTTTGTGGAAAAGGTAGATCACACCCCTCAATCAGTCTTTTTGGGGCAACAGGTATATAACACCCATCGCAAATAGTTGTTCCAATAGCGCTTGTCCCTCTAGCTGCGGTATCGCAGCAGAGCAGCACACAACTGGTGCACAATACAAATACACTATATACTTTCTATATATTACAGGTATATCACACCCGTTGCAATCCGTTGTTCCAATAGCGTTTGTCCCTTTATATAGCTGCGGTAATGCAGCAGAACCGCACACAACTGCTGCATAAAACAAATGCACTATAATATACTTTCTATGTTAGAAAGTATATTATACATATATCACACCCCTCAGTATATCACACCTATCGATATCACACCTATACCATTCCTTAAAAGGACTTTTTTGACTCTATTAGCTAGCATTTGGTGTCTCTAACAACCTGTCCTCGCTCCACAAAGCAACCTCTCTCTACACTGGCAAAGCACACAATGCAAAATGGCTGGCAGATCGTGTTCTTTTATTGGGTGGGGGGGGGGGGGGGGTGTCAATGTGCTGAAACGTCTCAATTGTCTGTCCTATCCCACCGGTTTGTAGCAATGCAAAAAAGTGGTGCAGACGGACATCGCCATATGTTCACATGTTCGGCGAATCGCGAAAGAGTAAAGTTCGCTGCGAAGCGACCTCTGGGCGAACTACATTGCCATCTCTATTGTTCAACACCAGTCATAAGTTATGTCTCTAAATATACTGTAAAAAGGCATCAAAGAGTGGAACCATTTTTGTTTGCATAAAGAGTTGAGTAGAAACTGTTTATATTAGATTTGGTTATTATTAGCATTCTACTTACTTTTGGTCAGCTGAAAAAGGCAGTATTAGTGGGGCCTGTCATGTTGCCTTTGGCTTTTATAAGGAAGAATCACAAGTTGCAGTACAAATAGAGATGGTTAGTTAAAAAAAAAAACAGAGCTACACTTATTTCACCCACCTCTGAAAATTATTGAGATGGCATGTGTATTTAGAGGACTCTGAAAAAGACATTACCAAATAATAAGACCCTGCAGCTACTTGAAAAAGAGGCACTAAAAAAGCTTTTGAGGGAAAATTTACAGCAATCAGTCTGCTCTTGGTGAATATGTGATGTGTGCCATTGACAACATTCCTATTAATTCCCACTTGTCTTTTATAGCCAGAGACCAACCTCATTTCTGCTCTTAATGTGCTCAGCAAGAGTGTACAGAATCTGTGTCTGGCATGCTTCTTTAAAACCCAATTTAATTGCTTGCCACTGAAGATGCAGTATTAAGTTGTTCCTTCCTTCACTTGATAGAAAGTTTTATACTAGAATACTGTAAATGAATGGGGTTTTTTTGTTACAGGAAGGAAACCTATTGTGTCTACAATACTTTAACCCCTAGAAGACCCAGCGATTTTCTGTCTTTGCATTTTACATAGCCAAATGAGGTCTTGTTTTTTGCACTACAAGTTGTACTTTCTAATGGCACTATTTAATAAAATAAAAAAATCCAAATGGAGTGGAATTGATAAAAAAAAACTCCAATTCCTTCATAGTTTGATTGGTTTTGTTTTTACAGTTTTATTTCACGTCCTATTTGGTAAAATTGACCTATTACCTTTTTTCTCCAGATCAGTACGAATACAGCGATACCACATTTGTATAGTGGTTTATTTTTATTGCTATATTGTAACTATATATATATATATATATATATATATATATATATAGACCTCCACAGCCCCTCACGCCTTAACAATCACCCCCCCCCACAATTCCCTGCCTCCATAAAATGTGACCTTCAATGCAACCCACCCCTTGACCTTCACAGTAGCCTGCCCCTTTAACAGTGACCTCCAATGCACCCCACTCGCTTGACCTTCACAGCAGCCGTCCCTTTAACAGTGACCTCCACAACACACCACCTGTCCCTCTAAGAAAGACCACCACAGCGGCCTGCCCCCCTTAACAGTGACCCTCCACAGCGATCTTCCCCTTAACAGTGACCTCCACAGCACCCTGCCCTCTTAACTGTAAGCTCCACAGTGGCCTACCTCCTTAACAGTGACCCCCTCACATCACCCTGCCCCTTAAATGGTAACCTTCACAGCACCCCGCCCCCATAACAGTGACCTCCACAGTGCCCTGCCCCCTTAACAGTGACCTTTACAGCACCCGCCCCTTTAACAGTGACTTCTGCAGTACCTTGCTGCCTTAACAGTGACCTCTACAGCAGCCTGCCCCTTTAACAGTGACCTCCACAACACCCATATCCCTAACAAAGACCTCCACAGCACCCCTCCCCCATAACAGTGACCTCCATAGTGTCCTGCCCCCTTAACAGTGACCTTTACTGCACCCGCCCCTTTAACAGTGACTTCTGCAGTACCTTGCTGTCTTAACAGTGACCTCCACAGTACTCACCCCTTTAACAGTGACTTCCACAGTACCAGCTGCCTTAACAGTGACCTCCATAGTGGAATAGTACATCCCAGTTTAGCTCCCCGCTCTGTGAGCAGAGTGGCTGTGCCCACATCCTGCCTCATGGGTGGAGAAGGAAGTTAGAGTTAGTGTGTGCCAGCCACTCTTAAAGGGCCCTGTGTTAGTACCCTGCACACGCTGCAATTGGCGTTACAAACAAACTATAGACTATAAAACCCATATCATGACCCACTGCATAATTTGGCGTTCGTGTAACCTTACCACGGTCCAGCTCTATTGCATTAGGTGGCGTCACTTAATGCAATAGAGCAGGACCGTGGTACGGTTACACGGACGCCAGATTATGCAGTGGGTCAGGATATGGGTTTTATAGTCTATAGCTTGTCCGTGATGCCAATTGCAGCATGCGCAGGGTACTAAAAAGAGCCCTTTAAGAGTGTTATAACTCACATACCAGGTTGGGAATGTCAGAGTGCCGAAGAAGGGAAAGATAGTGTAGGATAGTGTAGGGAGTGAATTTTTTGGTAAATTTAAAAACTTGTCAGATACCCAAAAGTCCTTTTAAGAACTATTGTTGTGTGTGGCAGCAGCAATAGATATTTTTAGCGCAACCTGCGCTAAATTGCTAAAACTTTACAGACCCCAAAGTCCTTTTAAGGACTGTTGTGTGTGGCAACAATATCTATTTTTAGCACTAAATAGCATGCAATAGTTAGGCCGCTGCAGACAGCGACATTATCTGCACTACATATTCTGTGTAACATGTGCACATCTCGAAAATATCTGGGACATCCAGTGTACTTTTTCCGTAGATGGTGTCCGCTGCGGACAGTGACATAAGCTGTGCTACATGTCCTGTGTAACATGTGCACATCCAAAAAATATCAGTGACATGCAGTGTACTTTTTCCGTAGATGGTGTCCTCTGCGGACAGTGAGATTACCTGGGGTACATCTCCTGTGTAACGTTTCCACATCCCAAATACCTTTGGCTATCCCTGCAATTTTATATTAGCCGCTGCTGACATCAGCGACATTATCTGCGGCATTTCTCCTGTCTTACGTTAGGCCGCTGCAGACAGCAACATTATCTGCACTACATCTCCTGTGTAAAGTGTGCGCATCCCAAAAATATCTGTGACATCCAGTTTACCATTTTTCCGTAGACGGTGTCCGCTGCGGTCACTAACATTACCTGGGGTACATCTCCTGTGTAACATTTCCACATCCCAAATACCTGTGATATTCCCTGTAATTTTATATTAGCCGCTGAAGACATCAGCAACATTATCTGCGGTTATTCTCCTGTAACGTTTTCGCATCCAAAATAACTGTGACATTCCCTGCAATTTTATATTAGCCACTGCTGACATCAGAGATATTATCTGCGGTATTTCTCCTGTGTAACGTTTCCACATCCCAAATACCTGTGACATTCCCTGTAATTTTTTATTAGCCGCTGCTGACATCAGCAACATTATCTGCGGTATATGTCCTGTGTGACGTACAAATCCTACACTACTGTACATGTGACATACTTTCAGAATATATAACATTTAATATAAAGAAGGCGAGCAGTAAGGGACAGGGAAGTGGCCGTGAAGCGATGTTGCACGCAGAGGCCGTGGCCCTAGGCACATTGAAACTGTGCCTGCTGCCAGAGCACAAGAAAAACAATCATTCACGATACCTAGCTTCATGTCCCAGTCGGCAGGGCGGCACAGGACAACGCTCTCGAAGTCAGACGAGTGCGACCAGGTGGTCGGTTGGATTGCAGCATATAATGCTTCCAGTCGGTTAAGCACCACCCTGTCTTCCACCAAGTCCAGTCTCAGTAGCCAAGTCTGGTCAACACAATCTGCACCCTGATCCTCCTTGCTCCCACCATGGAGTCTTGCCAAACAAGTGATCACACACTCAGATATTCCGAGGAGCTCTTTTAAGCGCTAATTCCTTCATGTGGGCCTCTCGATAAGCCTGCTTGAAAAGGGACATGAGATCTTGTGCCCAGATTCCCAAACTCTTGAGCATCCACAGTCACAAGAAGATGACGGTGGGGAATGGCAATTAGTGTTTCACAAGGTCGATGTTGATGATGATCTTCAAACCACGGGCGTATCTAGATTCCACTCGGTAAGACAAATTGGAAAACAAAGGTGCTCACCTTTTAGGGTTGTGCTAATGATAGGCACACCACTATTGTAGACTTGTAGGATTATAGAACACTTTTCCAGGACTGCAGCCGCAGAAAGAGTTTCTTTGGGATCGGATGCCCAATCCCCCAAAGGATACTTGTAGGAAAGGAAGTTCTGGTCAGGGGCAAAATCACTGGTAGAACAGGTCTTTAGAGATCAAATCTTCTTTATTTCATAGATACCATATATACATAAAACAATGCGTTTCGGGGCTCAAAAAGGCCCCTTCATCAGGTTATTAAGTAAACATTACTTATAAACCTGATGAAGGGGACTTTTTGAGCCCCGAAATGCGTTGTTTTATGTATATACGGTATGTATGAAATAAAGAAGATTTGATCTCTAAAGACCTGTTCCACCAGTGATTTTGATGCTGATGATGAGACACAGTTGCCAATAAGTCAACGACAATTAATGTCTCAAGAGGTTGATGATGATGATGAGACACAGTTGCCAATAAGTCAACGACAATTAATGTCTCAAGAGGTTGATGATGAGGATGAGACACAGTTGTCAATAACTGAGGTTGTTGTTAGGTCAAAAAGTCAGGTGGAGGAGCAGAATGAGGAAGTAGAAGAGGAGGGGGTCGATGATGAAATCACTAACCCAACCTGGGAAGGTGGCAAGCCGAGCGAGGACAGCAGTACAGAGGGGAAGGGATCCGCAGCACAGCAACAGGCTGGAAGAGGCAGTGGGGTGGCAAATGGGAAGGCAGGCCACACCAAACAGGCCCGCAACTGTTCCACGGAGCACACCCTTGCGGAAATCTCCCTTGCTAAGGGGTAAGTGTTCCACAGTCTGGCGCTTTTTTGAGGAAAGTGCGGACAACAAAAGAATTGTATTTTGCAACCTGTGCCATACAAAAATGAGCAGGGGCGTGAATACTACCAACCTCACCACCACTAGCATGATCCACCACATGGCATCAAAGCACCCTAATAGGTGGGCTGAACGCCTGGGTCCACACTCTGTGTCTGCGTGTCACACCACTACCTCCTCTTCCCCTGTGTTACGTACTGGCCAATCCCCTGTCGAATGCGCAAGCCCGGATGCCTCCCGTCCTGCACCTTCGCAAGCACCATCAGCAACCACATCCACTTCCATGTCCCAGTGCAGCATACAAATGTCCTTACCCCAGACATTTGAACGCGCAAATACCCAGCCACCCACCCGCAGGACATAGCACTAAATGCGCAACTTTCCACATTTCTGGCCCTGGAAATGTTACCATTTAGGCTTGTGGACACTGAGGCCTTCCGCAGCCTGATGTTGGCGGCCATCCCTCATTACACAGTCCCCAGCCGCCACTATTTTTCACGGTGTGCCGTGCCTGCCTTACACCGGCATGTGTCCCGTAAGATCACCCGTGCCCTAACCAACGCAGTTACTGGGAAGGTCCAATTAACCACTGACACATGGACAAATGTTTTCGGCCAGGGATGCTACATTTCCCTGACGGCGATGGGTAAACATTGTGGAGGCTGGGAGCGAGTCGTACACTGGGATGGCACAGGTGCTACCAACGCCAAGGATTGCAGGCCCTAATTCCTTCGTTAGTGGCTCCAACCCCCTACTTCTCCGCCACTGCCTTCTCCTCTACTTCCACCTCAGAATTATCCTTTTGCAGCAACAGTCAGCCATTAGTCGGTAGCTGGAAGCAGTGTTGCACTGCAGTGGGAAGCGGCAATAGGCTGTGCTTAAGCTGATCTGCTTAGGTGACAAACAGCACTCCGCCGCAGAGCTGTGGCAGGGGATAAGAGTCCAGGCTGACCTGTGGCTCTTACCACTCAACCTAGAACCAGGCATGGTTGTGTCTGATAATGGCCGTAACTTGGTGGCGGCTTTGGAGCTCGGCAAGCTCACACACATCCCATGCCTAGCCCACATCTTAAACTTAGTGATTCATCGGTTTCTCAAAACCTACCCCAATTTGCGTGAGCTACTGGTGAAGGTGCACCATGTGTTTGCCCATTTATGCAAGTCACCGACAGCTTCTGCCGGTCTGTCAACACTGCAGCAGTGCTTACAATTGCCAGCTCACCGACTGAGCATGCGCTGGAACTCCACGTTCCACGTGTTGGCCAGGCTTTGTGAGCAGCAGAGGGCAGTAGTGGAATACCAGCTGCAACATGGTTGTCGCCTTTCCAGTCAGCTTTCGCTCTTCAAAAGCAAGGAGTGGGCATGGATGTCTAACCTCTGTGAGGTTTTAAGAAACTTCAACACTGATGGTGAGCGGTGATAACGAATCAGCATCACCATCCCACTCCTGTGTCTATTCAAATGCTCGTTGCTCACAATTAAGGCCGATGCTTTGCATATGGAAGAGGTGGAAATGGGTGAAGACATTACACAGACGACCCTCATACCGTCTTCTCAGCGCTAATTAGATGAGGGGGAGGAGGAGGAGGAGAATGAGGAGCAGGAGGCGGTTGCCTCTGCTAAAGAGGGTAGTACCCATGGAAGTTTAACTCCATCTGTTCAGCGTGTATGGGCAGAAGAGGAGGAAGAGAATGAGGAGATTGAGAGTCATCCTCTTGATGACGACAGCAAAGTCTTGCCTGTTGGGACTCTGGCACACATGGCTGACTTTATGTTTCCCGTCACCCACGCATTTTACGCATTTTGGACAACACCGATTACTGGCTGTTCACCCTTCTCAACCCTCGCTACAAAGAGAACTTCTAATCTCTCATTCCTGTGATGGAGAGGACGAGCAAAATGGTGCAATACCAGAAGGTCCTTGTTGAAAAATTGGTCCAAAAATTTTCAGCTGACAACACTGGTGGCAGAGTACGTAGTTCCTTGGGCAACCGAGAAGGGGAGACTAAGGGAACACACAGCAGTTCTAACAGAGGCAGGGCACCATTCTTCAAAGCCTGGGACAGTTTCATGACACCCTGCCAGCACCCTCATCCTGATGCGCGGCCTAACGTCACAAGGAAGGAAACATTTTGGAAGATGGTGAAGGAGTACGTTGCAGACCGTGTCAGTGTCCTCAATGATCCCTCTATGCCTTACAACTACTGAGTGTCCAAGCTGGAGACGTGGTACGAACTGGCACTCTATGCCTTGGGGGTGCTGGCCTGCCCTGCTGCCAGCTTTTTGTCAGAGCGGGTATGTAGTGCAGCTGGGGGCATAATAACTGATAAGCACATCCGCCTGTCAACTGAAAATCCTGACAGATTGTCTCATAAAAATGAACAATGCCTGGATTCCCCCTGACTTCTCTACTTCTCTACTATCCCTTCCTACCAGTAGGCCCTCACCTACAATCTTTTAGAGGGTAAGCTCACCTTCAGGCCCTCGCATATAATGTTTTTGAGGGTCAGCTCACCAGCAGGCCCTCAACCATAATGATTTACAGGGTCAGCTCACCAGCAGGACCTCACCTACAATCTTCTAGAGGGTCAGCTCACCAGCAGGCCCTCGCATTTAATGTTTTTGAGGGTTAGCTCACCAGCAGGCCCTCAACCATAATGTTTTACAGGGTCAGCTCACCAGCAGGCTCTCACCTACAATCTTCTAGAGGGTCAGCTCACCATCAGGCCCTCGCATATAATGTTTTTGAGGGTCAACTCACCAGTAGGCTCTCAACCACAATGTTTTACAGGGTCAGCTCACCAGCAGGCCCACGCCCATAATTTGTTCAATGGTCAGCTCAGCAGCAGGTACTCGCCTATCATTTTTTCGATGCTCAGATCAGCAGCAGGCACTCACTCCTAATGTTTTAGAGAGTCAGCTCAACAGCTGGCCCTCGCCCGTAATGTTTTAGAGAGTCACCTTGATCCTAATGTTTTTGAGGGTCACCAGCAGGCCATCAATCATAATTTTTCAAGGGTGTATGATGCCCTCCTTTATGTGCTATAAAGGTTGTATCGGGGTGCCTCTTCCTTTTTATTTTTGGCAGCACTTGCACTTTATATACAAGTAAATATATAGGAAAGCATGTTTCCTAAAAAAAAAATCCTCTAAAATCGATTTTATCTTTGGTTTTGTGCATATTATTGTCAATCTGTAAAAGTGGCATACAACTCGGACAACATCATTACCAGCAGCGACCTTGGAGTCCAAGATGCATCCAGACATCCGAACCATTTTGGTGTTGCTTCCATCAATTTCTGACTTTTTCCTATGAACCAGACACCCTCCCCTCTTCACAGCAGGGGGTGCCTGGTTTAATGCTCGGGTTCTCCTATTGACTTCCATTGTGCTCGGTTGCTCTGTAGAGCGACCGAGCATCCCGAGGTGTTCGTCCCGAGCAACCGAACACACGAGCACTTTGGTGCTCGATCAGCACTTGTGTATTGTCCTACTGAAAGTCTTTTTCTGGTACAGGGTATATAGCTGCCATGAAGGGATACATTTAGCCTAAGTCTTACTATCTAAATATCCATCCATAGGTATCAAAGCACTCAGGGTATGTTTCCCTTAGTTAGCCATAGCATTTCAAGTGATCATCTTCTGTCAGAGCCCAACTGCATTTGGACACATTTAATGGAGCGCCTATTTTGTATTCGGCTGCTATTTACTTGACTGTGCACTGCCGGTTCTTCAGAACAATGCTCCTCTAACCCCCTCCTTATATACTTTATTGAGAACTGCACTCAGAAGGCTCAATATTTGTAATATATTATTAGTTTTAATAAGGCCTGATAGTATGGGAAGTCAGTCCTAAGGCTTAGAACACACTGGCTTCATGGCTTCCATAATGGAGTAATGGAGCTCGATCCATTTTGAAATGGATACCAGTGAATTATAAAAGACCCCATATACTTTAATGGGGTCCATCAGGATTTCATGTATTTGTGTCATCAAGTATAGCATTGCAGACTGGATCCATACAATGGATCCCATGAACACTAATTTGAAGAGCCTTATTTTCACTGTAAGACGATTACACGAAAACATTAAACATGGCTATGACAATGTGATGTAGTATATTTTCTTTTATAAGCACTTAAACAACTTGCACTGGTTAAAAGCATTTACTATAAATTCTTAATTTTCAGTTCTCAGTCTGAAAACTGGCATATGAAATGTGTAAGACAAAGTGCTGTCGTGAGTTTAACCCATAACAGGTGGTGTAGGAGAACCTGCAATGAGAGTTGCATGCAAGAAAGCTAAATGATATGTATGAGCTGTTGATTGAAATAATTGTTGATAGGTAGAGTAACAAGTTGTTTAAGGGGTATTCCAGAGCAATCATTTTAAATAATTTTATATAAAATAAGTCTGGAAAGGGCAGAAATAACAGTGAGCACTCACCTTACTAATCCCCCACCACTCCTGTTTGGCTCTGGTCCCTACTCTTCCACTCACTTTTCTTAGTACTGCCATCCCAGGAAAAGCTTGACCTGCCTGCTCTGCCAATCACTGGCCAGAGCTAGACTTGCCTCAACTAATGATGGCTGAGCAAGCATTTAAGCCTGGAGAAGAGTGGAGAGGAGCAGAGACCGAAGCAATGGGAAAATAGCAGTGGTGGGGGATGAGTAAGATAAGAACTTACTGTTTGCAATATTTGCTCACACCGGCTTCATTTTTATGTAAAATTATTACACAGTAAACACCCTTTAGTTCAAATGAAGCTGTTGCTATTTCTCATAAATGACATGGCTGTTAAGTAACTATGGTCCTTAAATATAAGTGCAGTTATAATTTACCAAGACTAAAAATTTGATATGGTTCTTCGAGCTTCCTTTGTAGAGTATCACATGTAATTAATGGATTCAGAAAACATTGAGTGGGCACGCAATGGATATTTCGTAGGGGCAGATGCTTTTTCATAGCATTGCCCAATCTGTTGCTATTAATAACTTTATCTATTATTATTATTATTATTTTGTGTTTGGGATTTTATTAAGATTACTTCCCTGTTTATATAGATTGCAATCCTCTTATTGCATCATTGTATCTGTATGCAGAGGGAAGAATAATATAAATAGGTCGGCAAGACTTTAATCTGCGGTTCTAACCCTTAACAATATCAGGTATGTCGTATTCATTTGAATGTCTTTTGAATGGATTTGGTTTCAGTTACTATAAATGGTAAATCACAATTCATCCTTTTTCACATTAATTGCTGAAATAGCTTTGAATATAAGATGCTCCCTACAAAGGGTGACAAATAATGATGAAAGGCACTGAAGTGTTCTCATGTGTTGCTTGCACCAGAAGCAGAAAAGGGATTATTGCAGCTGAGCTGCCCACATGGAATTTGTACTCTACACTCCCACCCACCTTTACACTGTCTATTATTCTCCCTTTCTAGGCTTCTCCACTGTCCTCTAACTACCCTTCTCTAGAGTAGTTTCAGGATACAGAGAGAAAAGTTTAAAAAAATGTGATTCCATTAGTAATTAACTATGGAATTTTCAAGGACATAACATTGCTTCTGTGAGGTGTCAATACAAACACTTTTATAGTCCTTGGCGGAGACATGTATGTCATTAAGAGCTGACTGGCTAAAGAACAAATAAAAAAGTATCATGATTATTGCAAAAGGACACTTACAGTCATTTTCAAAGCCAGCTGATATTTTTCATATATTTATTCCCCCTTTGTGGATTCTTAGAGGTTATTAGTAGGCCCTAATAAATCAATGCTCCACAGTAAGCTGATACAAGAATATAATCAAAAAGTTAATTAAGAAGCCATACTAAATTCATAGTAACAAAATCCATTGAACAGTTAGCAAGGCAGCAAAGACCGGGTTAATACAAAGCCTATTTGTTAATGAGTAGCGTGTAGCGAGTCTGGCTTCACAGAGTATTCTGCATTGCCGTGTTGTCAAAGTCTCTTTATTATGCATTAGAAACAGTTGTTAATTGGTTTGCTGAAAGCCTGTTGCAGTAGCCACACTGATAAAAGACCTAGGTGCCCCATCCTCTTGTTTTCCCCTAGTTCTAAAAAAGAAAATGCTGTACAAACTTCAAAGCCCCTTGCCGTATGTATTTGCAGAATCCCAGGTCTTTTGTATTCCCTGTCCTCCATCGAGGGGACTCATTGTGCATTGATCATCAGTGGTAGACCTATGCCTCGGTGCCAAGGGCTATACTGCCTGTTCATGGCTCATACTGTCATTACCATTTCTTTCCTATTTCAAGAATCCTACAGAAAATGTCTGAAAGACTGTTCTTCTTAATGGGATGAATTATGTTGTGCAAAACTACACTACCATTTTAGTAACCTTACAGAAAAGTAGCTCAGACGCTGCATTTTATAAGAATTTTGAGGTAGAGGCATACTTCATTTTGTCCTCTCCTGGAATAGCTGATACAATTATTGTAAGGGAAATTACATTATTATAAAAGGTGTATTTAAAGAAAAGGCACTTTACAGAAGGAGCTTAGATGTGAAAATGTGCTATTCACATAAAGCCTTGTTCACCAAAATAGGAAGCCAAAGAATGACTGACTGTCTCATCAAAAATACATTTCTTTCCATATAAACTGAAGCTTTCTACAGAAAAAAACTTATGTGAACTGTAAGCTTGTAGACGGAAAAATACTCAGAGCTATCAAATGTTAAGCATTCATTGATAATCATTGATTATAATCTGTTTGTTATTAAAAATTAAGGGAAATTTTTTAGTGTTTAAATATATGTAAGTTTAGAATGTACCACTGAAACTGATTTCTTGATTTCAATTAGTGTGGTAATTCATGAAAAGAAAGTCTATTAGAAAATTATGCCTTTAAATTAGGTCATCTCATATGACCATCACTGCTGACCGGCCAAGATTGGACACTCGGACCTTAGTTTAACCGAAGATGCAGTGTTGTGGTCCCTCTTGGCTACTCAACCATCATTAGCCTAAGATATATGCTTATTCATTATAATTTAGCTAAATGTTACAATTCTGTATTGCTACATTCTTACTACGGACAATTTTTAGAGGATATCTTACTTATAATCTATAGAAGTGATCCTCACTTTTGTAGAACTTAGAAGAGAAAGCAACCGGCACTCCGTGTGTATATTGTGCGGTGCACACATCCAAGGTCGACGTCCCATACTGAGGGTAAATTTAACACCCACATTTTTTTGTGATGATATTAATTATTGCTCACGTTTTGCTAGCATTCTGAACAAATGCTCATATGATTTTATGGTCCTTACTATCGAACATTTGGCTGACGCGATAATTGAAACTGAGGCTAAGATCACATCAATTGAACAACAGTTGGATGATACTTTAATGTCAGATGATTTTACTGCGCTTAAACTTAAGATTAATCAGACTTGCTCTGACCTAAAGAAGGACATTGAAAATGCGAAGCGCAATACGTTCACAAGGGATTCTGAAGATTATCAGAGTAAAAGAATGTATAAATGGCAAGATTCCTTGGGTACCACAATTCTGTTTTCCAGACACCCCATGCGGCGAATAGATTCCCAGTCTTCTGGCTCTGGGAGAGATTATACCTCTTCCCCATGCCATTCAACCCCTGTCCATGGATAACGCGGTCCAGGTATAGAAGAAACTCTTGTTTTTGTCATCAACAGGACATCTTGATACCTTTGATCTTGAAAATGGATTGTGAATTTTTTTTTCCGTAACATACGTTTAAAAACACTTTGCAACCAATGCTGAGGGGTCTCCTCAGGTGGTATCTGCTGATACCAATAAATTGACATTACAACGGTTCAATTTGAAACTCAAGAGTAGATTTTAACCTCCTAAGACCAACCATCCTGTGGAGACCTTTATATCACTGGTTCAAAGAGATATGACACGTTTATTATATGATTGCAGACATGGTAAATTGTTTCTATCAGATAATTTGACTTTAGTTGAGAGAAATGCTTTGAAATTCATGTTAAATGATGATTCTCTTATTTTTAAACCTGCTGATAAGGGAGGAGCCCTTGTCCTTATGAACAAGGATTATTATGTCGCAGAGATTATGAGACAATTGGCAGATAGGGATATGTAGCAACCCCTTAGACAGGACCCAGTTTATGACATCAAGCGTAAACTTAATGACATTGTTACGGATTTCAGGGATAGAGGTGTATTGGATGACAAATTTTCTACATACTTGATTAATCAACATTCGATAACACTGGTATTTTATACCTTGCTGAAAATCCATAAATCACTAACACAACCACTGGGGCACCCTATAGTGGCGTCCACTAACTCTATCTTGTCACCCCTAGCCATATTGTTAGAAAAAGTCCTCACACCTTAACCAAACAAACACCATCTTTCTTGTTAGATACTGGTAATTCTTCCCCTGGACTGTCGTCTGAACTGGTGATGCGGTTCCTGGAGAAAATTCCACTTTCTACGTTAAATGAAACTCAAAAAGAATATCTGGAGGAGGAGCTCTCTCTTGCTGAGTTGCAGGAGGCCCTTGGGTCCGTCTCGGGGAACTCATCGCCAGGAACAGACGGCCTTCCATATGAGGTCTATCGCAAGCATAGTGAGGTGATCCTCCCCCAGCTGCTGGAGGTTTTCTCCCAAGCAGCACAGGGAGGGAGATTACCACACTCTATGATGGAGGCCCTTATTGTTCTAATTCTAAAAAAGGATAAAGATTCGGCCGAATTGAGCTCCTATAGACCAATCTCCCTATTAAATACAGACGCTAAGTTACTATCAAAAGTCCTTGCTAGGAGGCTCTCGCGGGTTATCCCTACGATTATTCATCCGGATCAAAACGGCTTTATGCCAAACAGGGGCACCCATCACAATTTGCATAGGCTATTTATGAATATTCAATCCCCGGGGCACGGCGCCCGCTCCATCCTGTCGTTGGATGCTACTAAAGCCTTCGACAGGGTGGAGTGGATTTTTCTTTGGGAGGTAATGAAAAAAATGGGCTTTGGCCCAAAATTTATGGCAAGGGTCCGGCTATTCTATAACTCCCCAGTCGCCAGGATTAGGATCAATGATTTGATGACAGAGAGCTTTATTCTGGGAAGAGGCACCCGCCAAGGCTGTCCCCTTTCTCCCCTTTTATTTAATATTTATATCGAACCCTTAGCGGCCATGATACGACATGATCCGGAGGTGGCCGGTTTTGGCATAATGGGGAAGCATGACCGTGTGTCCCTCTACGCAGATGACATTCTGGTTTTTATTCATCAAACAAATACCACCCTCCCTCGCATAATGGATCTGGTCGGTCACTTTTCCGACATATCCGGACTTGAGATCAATTGGGAGAAGACCGTACTTCTCCCGATAGACGAGCTGCGAGGCGAATTAAATAATCAGATAACGATCTCTGATTCAATAAAGTATCTGGGGATAATAATTTCCGCCAAACCTCAGGAATATTTACAGCTTAACCTGTTCCCCTTGCTGATGAAGTTGAGAGCAAAAATTAAGATATGGCAGAAAATTCTGCAAGCAAGAGCGGATAGAATTTCATTAATAAAAATGGTAGTGCTGCCCCAGGTTCTTTATGTCCTGCGCAACTCGCCTATATGGATTCCAGACAAGCATTTCAGATTGATAGAGCGGATGCTTAATGACCTACTATGGGGGAGGAAGCGTGTGAGACTGAAGGCACTTTATTTCTCTATGCCTTATAGGCGGGGAGGTCTTAATCTCCCATATTTTAGGGGTTATTTTGTTGCCTCCCAACTCTGCCTTTTTAGTGACTGGGAAAATAGTCCTTTCTGCAGTAAAGTGGTGAAGGAGGCATGTTTTTCTGATTTCTTCACTGTACTGGAATCCGATTACCTATTAAATATACTGAGCGGGTACACACTTTTCTGCAGAATGGCTATAAAGACCTGGTCGGTTATAAGGGCTTGGTGCGCAGTTAAGGCATCGCTTATCTGCACCCCATTATGGCACAATCCGAAACTTCTTAATCTAAACGACTTAAGTTGCAGTCGGTACTGGAGGACTAAAAATGTGCAGTACTTACATCAAGTAGTCAGCGGTGGACAAATTCTGCCCCTTATGGAACTAAGGGCAAAATTAGGTGAGGTGGCCTGGTTCGCATATTTTCAATTGAGGTCAGCACTCTTTAGCACTTTGAACAGTCACCTTTTTATTATAGACTCTCCTTTATTTTTACAGGATTTAATTTGTAAGAAAACTGCCACGAGAATTAAACTATCTTACTGTTATAGACACTTAATGGATAATTTTTTTCGGGATGTTCTTTCTCCAGGACAGAGAGCCTGGTCTTCTCTTCTTTCAGAGGAGGGTCCCCCAAACTGGGAGAATATAGGGGAAAGCTTAAAATTGGTTTCACACAATTCTAATCACATTGTTGTTCAATTTAATATTCTGCACAAAATTTATGCGACACCTATATGGCTATACAGAAGAGGACTCCGGACCTCCTCTGACTGCCCCCGCTGCGGCGATCCCGGGGCAGATCATCTACATCTGTTCTGGGAATGCCCAATGGTGAGGAGGTACTGGAGCCTGGTCGAAAAAATTTGACGCGTAAACTTAAAATTGTTGTTCCTCTGTCTCCTAGGATATGGGTCCTGGGAGATTTATCTGAGGTCAATCATCAACCCATAAAAAGTCACTTGTTGATCAAGGTGATGTTCTTGGCGAGGCTTCTGATTTCTAGATCCTGGTTTTGCTCTTCTGCCCCAGATTGTAAGAACTGGCTGGGTTTGGTGGAGAAAGTGAAAAGCTATGAGAGGATCCTGTACAAACAAAGAGGATCCTACTCAAAGTGGAATAGTCTATGGAAAGATTGGGACACGGTTAATTAATTAGGATCCCCTTCTTTTTTTTTTTTTTTCTCCCTGCAGGGTGGGGGGGGGGGTGGCGGGTTGGTGGGAAGAGACGGGGAAAATGCTATCTGTCCGGCTTTTCAGCATTTATTCCATAGATGTAGAATGTGAAGGTTCAAATGTCGACACTATTATGTATATTCGTATGAAATTATTGTCAACCACGTTCACAGATTAGAATTGGCGGACTTATGGATTTTATAATGTTAATTATGTAGTATGTATTTAAGTTTTTGTATCACAATAAATAAAATTTAATAAAAAAAAAAAAAAAAAGATACTGGTAATTTTGGGGGGCAAATTAAAGATCTTGTGGTATGTGAGGAAGATCTATTAGAGACTTTTGATGTATGCAGCCTGTATACATCAATTCACCATACCAAAGGCCTCATAGCAATATAATGGATTCTTGACTCTTCCCTTTATACAATAGAGGAAAATTAGTTATTTTTGAGATTGTTGGAAATTGTCCTTAGGGAAAATTATTTCCTATTTCAGGATACGTTTTACCAACAAAGGCAGGGAACCGCGATGGGTGCGAATGCCACACCGCCGTACGGAAATTGTTATATGTCTTGGTTTGAACACACATATATATACAATAATGAACTTTACAAAAAACATTGCATTTTGTGGCGATGATTAATTGATGATATTTTTTGCGTATGGTAGGGCGGCATTCGTTTCCTGTCGGACTTCTCCGCCTTTCTTAAATCAATATGGGAGGAGTTACAATTTACCGTACATTTCAAATCAATTTCCTTGACACGGGTTATTAAATGTAATGCAGGTAATTTACACACTGATTCATACGTTAAGGAGACCGACCGCAACAGTCTTTTAGATTTTACCAGTAGTCATCCACTTGCAACAAAAAAATCCTTACCTTATTCACAATATCAACGGGTAAATAGGATAGTCTCTCAACCTATGAATAAGGAAATAAGAATTAGAGACATAATACAGAAATTTCAGGCGAGAGGGTATCCAGAATCTCTTTAATTTCTTTTGCGTACAGGATGCGATAAATTGCAAAATTAGAGCCCTATAACAATTCAATCCGAGTTCCAGAAAAAAACGCGTATTCCTTTTGTGGTAAAATTCCACCCATGGGTTTACAAATTTAGGAATATAATTAATAAGTATTGTGAAATCATCAGAGAGGCCTATCTATCAATCCCAAAGTTTACCAATGATGTGTTATAAGAGGTCCAAAAACATCAGGGACACTATAATTAGGGCTGACATAGGTAGTGAAAAGACCAATTACGACAATTGACGTTGTCTACACCTAAAAAGGGCACATTTCCCTGTTTACAATGTATTCATTGTTCTAGCGTCATTAGAGGTGAATACAATACTTACCCATACACCGGTGAAAAATTTCCTATAAAATGTTTTTTCAGCCTGTGACAGCAGTTTTGTGATTTATGTTTTAAAGTGTCCCTGTGGATTGCTGTACCTTGGGGAGACATCGACCAGGGTGAAAGACAGGTTTTGTAAACACAAATCGACAATACGGAAAAAAAATGTATTATTACCAGTGCCCTTTCATTTTGATCGATGCCGCCACAACGTTGCGATTTCAGATTGTAGAACAAGTATTACCATCACGCAGGGGTGGTGATAGGATTCGTTGTTTTTTTTTAAACGTGAGGACTTTTGGATCCATAGGCTGCAAACCTTGGAGCCAAGAGGCATGAATCGTGAATATGAACTTACTTCATTTTTATGAGATTACACTGTCTTAGAATGTTAATCTTTAACATCAGTTTTATAACATATTCATTGTTTTTTTCCTCTATAGAAAACATGAGGATTCATGGGATCACCACTCCAGGTCTTTATTACTATTTATATCTGTGTAACATCATTTACCAATTAACCATTTTTTTCGATGCACTCTGTTATTAATCTATAGTGTCTTATCATACTAATTCGTGGCAGATCATTCCCAGTGTGTATACAATTGTTACACATATGTGTGTCCTCTGTTTTGTTCCCACCTATATTTTCCGCACCCTCATATGTATAGGTAGCTTGTCCGCATTGCTGTTCTGTTTTGTTTGTAAGTTACCATGACAACACCACGCAACGTCCTGTGATGACAGAGCAGGCAGGCTATTTAACCCCTTAGTGACCAAGCCTGTTTGGGCCTTTATAACCAAGCGTTTTTCTTCCCTTTTTCATGGTCTCATTCCAAGAGCTATAACTTTTTTTATTTTTTCGTCTATATAGCTTTATGAGGGCTTGTTTTTTACGGGACAAGTTGTAGTTTTTAACCACTTAGCGCTACGCTAACGCCGAAAGGCGTCATCTCTGCGGCGTTCCCAGGCTACGCTAACGCCAATAGGCGTCATCTCGCGTGAGCCGAGATTTCCTGTGAACGCGCGCACGCAGACGCGCGCGTTCACAGGAACGGGAGGTAAGCGAGTGGATCTCCAGCCTGCCAGCGGCGATCGCTCGCTGGCAGGCTGGAGATGTGATTTTTTTAACCCCTAACAGGCATATTAGACGCTGTTTTGATAACAGCGTCTAATATACCTGCTACCTGGTCCTCTGGTGGTCCCTTTTGTTAGGATCGACCACCAGAGGACTCAGGCAGCTCACTAAAGTAGCACCAAACACCACTACACTACACTACACCCCCCCCTGTCACTTATTAACCCTTTATAAACCACTGATCAGCCCATATAGACTCCCTGATCACCCCCCTGTCATTGATCACCCCCCTGTCATTGATCACCCCCCTGTAAGGCTCCATTCAGAGGTCCGTATGATTTTTACGGATCCACGGATACATGGATCGGATCCGCAAAACGCATACGGACGTCTGAATGGAGCCTTACAGGGGGGTGATCAATGACAAGGGGGTGATCACGCATATAGACTTCCTGATCACTTCCCTGTCATTGATCACCCCCCTGTAAGGCTCCATTCAGACGTCCGTATGATTTTTACGGATCCACGGATACATGGATCGGATCCGCAAAACACATACGGACGTCTGAATGGAGCCTTACAGGGGGGTGATCAATGACAGAGGGGTGATCACCCATATAGACTTCCTGATCACCCCCTGTCATTGATCACCCCCCTGTCATTGATCACCCCCCTGTAAGGCTCCATTCAGACGTCCGTATGATTTTTACGGATCCACGGATACATGGATCGGATCCGCAAAACACATACGGACGTCTGAATGGAGCCTTACAGGGGGGTGATCAGTGACAGGGGGGTGATCACCCCATATACACTCCCTGATCACCCCCTGTCATTGATCACCCCCCTGTAAGGCTCCATTCAGACGTCCGTATGATTTTTTACGGATCCACGGATACATTGATCGGATCCGCAAAACACATGCGGACGTCTGAATGGAGCCTTACAGGGGGGTGATCAATGACGGAGGTGATCAGGGAGTCTATATGGGTGATCACCCCTCTGTCATTGATCACCCCCCTGTAAGGCTCCATTCAGACGTCCGCATGTGTTTTGCGGATCCGATCCATGTATCCGTGGATCCGTAAAAAATCATACGGACGTCTGAATGGAGCCTTACAGGGGGGTGATCAATGACGAAGGTGATCAGGGAGTCTATATGGGTGATCACCCCTCTGTCATTGATCACCCCCCTGTAAGGCTCCATTCAGACGTCCGCATGTGTTTTGCGGATCCGATCCATGTATCCGTGGATCCGTAAAAAATCATACGGACGTCTGAATGGAGCCTTACAGGGGGGTGATCAATGACGAAGGTGATCAGGGAGTCTATATGGGTGATCACCCCTCTGTCATTGATCACCCCCCTGTAAGGCTCCATTCAGACGTCCGCATGTGTTTTGCGGATCCGATCCATTTATCCGTGGATCCGTAAAAAATCATACGGATGTCTGAATGGAGCCTTACAGGGGGGTGATCAATGACAGGGGTGTGATCAATGACAGGGGGGTGATCACCCCATATAGATTCCCTGATCACCCCCCTGTCATTGATCACCCCCTGTAAATCTCCATGTAGACATTTTTTTGGGCACAAGTTAGCGGAAATTTTTTGTTTGTTTTTGTTTTTTCTTGCAAAGTCTCATATTCCACTAACTTGTGTCAAAAAATAAAATCTCACATGAACTCACCATACCCCTCACGGAATCCAAATGCGTAAATTTTTTTAGACATTTATATTCCAGACTTCTTCTGACGCTGTAGGGCCCCTAAAATGCCAGGGCAGTATAAGTACCCCACATGTGACCCCATTCCGGAACGAAGACACCCCAAGGTATTCCATGAGGGGCATATTGAGTCCATGAAAGATTGAAATTTTTGTCCCAAGTTAGCAGAAAGGGAGACTTTGTGAGAAAATACAAAAAAAATCAATTTCCGCTAACTTGTGCCAAAAAAAATAATTCGAGGAACTCGCCATGCCCCTCACGGAATACCTTAGGGTGTCTTCTTTCCAAAATGGGGTCACATGTGGGGTATTTATACTGCCCTGGCATGTTAGGGGCCCGAAAGCGTGAGAAGAAGTCTGGGATCCAAATGTCTAAAAATGCCATCCTAAAAGGAATTTGGGCCGCTTTGCGCATCTAGGCTGCAAAAAAGTGTCACACATGTGGTATCGCCGTACTCAGGAGAAGTTGGGGAATGTGTTTTGGGGTGTCATTTTACATATACCCATGCTGGGTGAGATAAATATCTTGGTCAAATGCCAACTTTGTATAAAAAAATGGGAAAAGTTGTCTTTTGCCGAGATATTTCTCTCACCCAGCATGGGTATATGTAAAATGACACCCCAAAACACATTCCCCAACTTCTCCTGAGTACGGCGATACCAGATGTGTGTCACATTTCTGCCGCCTAAGTGGGCAAAGGGGCACACATTCCAAAGAGCACCTTTCAGATTTCACAGGTCCTTTTTTACACATTTTGATTTCAAACTACTTACCACACATTAGGGCCCCTAGAATGCCAGGGCAGTATAACTACCCCACAAGTGACCCCATTTTGGAAAGAAGACACCCCAAGGTATTCCATGAGGGGCATGGCGAGTTCCTAGAATTTTTTATTTTTTGTCACAAGTTAGCAGAAAATGATGATTTTTTTATTTTTATTTTTTTTCCTTACAAAGTCTCATATTCCACTAACTTGTGACAAAAAATAAAAAATTCCAGGAACTCGCCATTCCCCTCACGGAATACCTTGGGGTGTCTTCTTTCCAAAATGGTGTCACTTGTGGGGTAGTTATACTGCCCTGGCAATTTAGGGGCCCTAATGTGTGCGAAGTAGTTTGAAATCAAAATCTGTAAAAAATGGCCGGTGAAATCCTAAAGGTGTTCTTTGGAATGTGGGCCCCTTTGCCCACCTAGGCTGCAAAAAAGTGTCACACATCTGGTATCGCCGTACTCAGGAGAAGTTGGGCAATGTGTTTTGGGGTGTCATTTTACATATACCCATGCTGGGTGATATAAATATCTTGGTCAAATGCCAACTGTGTATAAAAAAATGGGAAAAGTTGTCTTTTGCCAAGATATTTCTCTCACCCAGCATGGGTATATGTAAAATGACACCCCAAAACACATTCCCCAACTTCTCCTGAGTACGGCGATACCAGATGTGTGTCACTTTTTTGCCGCCTAGGTGGGCAAAGGGGCACACATTCCAAAGAGCACCTTTCGGATTTCACAGGCCATTTTTTACACATTTTGATTTCAAACTACTAACCACACATTTGGGCCCCTAAATTGCCAGGGCAGTATAACTACCCCACAAGTGACCCCATTTTGGAAAGAAGACACCCCAAGGTATTTCGTGATGGGCATAGTGAGTTCATGGAAGTTTTTATTTTTTGTCACAAGTTAGTGGAATATGAGACTTTGTAAGAAAAAAAAAATAATAATAATAAATCATCATTTTCCGCTAACTTGTGACAAAAAATAAAAAGTTCTATGAACTCACTATGCCCATCAGCGAATACCTCAGGGTGTCTACTTTCCGAAATGGGGTCATTTGTGGGGTTTTTCTACTGTCTGGGCATTGTAGAACCTCAGGAAACATGACAGGTGCTCAGAAAGTCAGAGCTGCTTCAAAAAGCGGAAATTCACATTTTTGTACCATAGTTTGTAAACGCTATAACTTTTACCCAAACCATTTTTTTTTTTAACCCAAACATTTTTTTTTAATCAAAGACATGTATAACAATAAATTTAGCGAAAAATTTATATATGGATGTTTTTTTTTTTGCAAAATTTTACAACTGAAAGTGAAAAATGACATTTTTTTGCAAAAAAATCGTTACATTTTGATTAATAACAAAAAAGTAAAAATGTCAGCAGCAATGAAATACCACCAAATGAAAGCTCTATTAGTGAGAAGAAAAGGAGGTAAAATTCATTTGGGTGGTAAGTTGCATGACCGAGCAATAAACCGCTAAAGTTGTGGAGTGCCGATTTGTAAAAAAGGGCCTGGTCACTAGGGGGGTATAAACCTGTGGTCCTTAAGTGGTTAATGGCACCATTTTGGGGTACACATAACTTTCTGATTAACTTTTATTAACTCTTTCTGGGAGGGAGATGGGGAAAATAGCAATACTGCCACTGCGTTTTTACATTATAAATTTTACGGCGTTCATTTTTCGGTACAAATAACATAATATCTTTATTCTCTGGGTCAGTACGATTACAGTGATGCTAAATACTTATATTTTTTTTTTTACGTTTTACTACTTTTTTTCCAATAAAACCCCTTTTATTAACCAAAAGAATGATTTTGCATTGCCACTTCACAAGACCCATAACTTTTTTTTTTTTCCTTTGGAGTTGTGTGAGGGCTTGATTTTTGAGGGACAACTTGTATTTTTCATTGGTATCATTTTGGAGTAAATGACGCTTTTTGATCACTTGTTATTACGTTTTTTTCGGTGGAAACTAAGAATAAATTAGAAATTCGGTCTTTTTTTATTTTTATTTTTTACGGCATTCACCATAGGAGATAATTTATGTAATATTTATGTAGTCCGGGTCGTTACGGACGTGGAAATACCAAACATATGGGGGATATTTTCTTTTTGCAATTTTTTTCATTGAAAAGCGTATTTTCAATGGAAAAAAAAGCATATTTTTTTATTTTATGGAATTTTTTTATTTAATAAATGTGTATTTCTTTTACATTTTTTTTACTACTTAAAAGTCCCACAAGGGGACTATAATATACAGTATTTTGATTGCTTTTAAAATGTAATGCATTATCTCTATAAGGCATTACATTTAAATAGCAATGCTATTCAAACATTGACCAGCAGGCTGCGCCAGAGAGGCACAGCCTGCTGGAGAGAACTGAAGACAGGCTCGGGGCCCTGAACGGAAGCAAGGTAAGCTTCCGAACACATCAGCACCCCGCGATCTTACTTTCGAGGTGCTGATGGGAGACAGAGGGAGTTCGCTCCCTCTGTCACCACTTTACATGCAGCGGGCACCATTGCGCCCGGCATGTAAAGGGTTAAAACAGCCCGGATCGGCACTTCTGCTGGTCAGGGCTGTTAGAGCAGGGTCCCAGCGGCCCAGCCTAAGGCCCCTTAGTGACCGCCGTAAAAACATGTATGGGTGGTCACTAAGGGGTTAAATGTACTTGTTGTTTTATACACACCTGTTTGACAAAGACTCGTGTTTAAGGCGAAAGGCATCATTTTGTACCTACATGTGCACATTAAAAGGATAAGAATCGCATCCAATACAGCGAGTGCCGGTCTTTTTTGCTTTTGTAGAACTTAATGCTGAAACTATACCTGCCCATATATAATGCTTTCACTTTCTACTTATACATTAATGGGAACCTGTCATGAACTTTATGGCGCTCTCACTGAGGGAAGCATAAAATAGTGACAGAAACGCTAATTTCAGCAGTGCCAAGAAATAAGATCAAAATCTTTGCAGCCTGGACCTTAGAAAAGAGTCATGGCTGCCTGAGAAGAGTCATGGTTATTCATTATCTTCTGCTTCCGCCACCCACCTGCTAATGATTGCCAGTTCTTTCCTAGAGAGAAACTTAACAAGAAGACTGTCAATCATCAGCAGAAGGAAGATAACAAGCAGAAGATCTTGAATAACCATGACTCTTTTAAGGTAGCCGTGACTCTTTTCCAGGCCTGGGCTGCAGTGATTATGATCTCAGTTCTTGGCAGCCACTTACTTTTAGTTCATGAATGACACACACCTGAAATCAGTGGATCTATCACTACTTTGTGCTGAACTCAGTGAGAGTATTACACATTTGATGACAGGTTCCCATTAAGCACAATCATAAGTATCGGCCAGCTTAAAGCAATAGCCTGCAAATATCTGTAGTATACATATCTGATAGTCACAAATCTTTTGCTCTATACAGAATGCATCGGAAATTGGCCAGGCAAAGCACACAAAATAAGGGATGCTTGTGTGTTAGACTATAGCAAGATCAGGATAAGCAACCAACTTCATCCTGTAGTGCTCGTGATTACTAAACACCCAAACTAGATAATCCAAATACACAAGCAAATTATAGCTTTGAAGGGAATAGTATAAAACATCTTTATTCAGAAAGGTACATCATGCTTAAAAATATGATGTTTCAGCAAATATCAAGCGTGCATTATCTAATTCAAAAAAATGTTATTACCCTTCCACTAAACATAATTGGTTGAGATACAAGTGCAAACAATGTGTTATCAATTGTCTTAGCAATCCAAACATATACATATGGGTACACATAAAAAGTATTGTATGCAATCCTTATATCTGTATAATATCAACAATAGCTCAATGTGAATAAATACACATACTATATCACTATATTAGATTGTCCACACGATATGCAGGATTGGTATATTGAAAATCCAAAATATAGGCGTCCAGGTGATATTGCTAGGTCTGAGCATGCTCGCAAGTCCTGATGGCATCATATTCGGATTGTGCAATCTGTTATTCCGTGTTTGTAGAAACTGAAAAAAAAAAAATTCAAATTAACACAATAACGCAATTTATCCAATTTGTGTTAATTTGAGTTGAGCGGACACCTGGATGTTCGGGTTCGACGGGTTCAGCCGAACTTCACAAAAAAGTTGAAGTCAATAGGGACCCGAACTTTGGAGCAATAAAATTGCTCTAAAAATTTCACGGAAAGGGCTTGAGGGCTGCAAATGGCATCAAAATGTGGTTAAGAGCATGGCAAGTGGATATGGAAATTACTTAAAATAACATGAAATACGTAAAAATGAAAAATAATAATCTTGATCTTGGAGGATGAGGTCCATATGGAGTAGGGGGTTGAGGAGGCAGTGGATGTGGTGGTGTAGGTGGAAGCGGCGGTGGATGAGGAGGTAGCCTACACTGCTTTTTGGTTTTATTTATTTATTTTTGTTTAAATTAGGGTACACCCCAAAACATTTGGAAATATAACCTATGATAACCCCCTCCAGCCGTGCTAAACAAACATTCAGACAATACACTGGCTGCAGGGCAGGCCAGCACCTTTAAGGCGTAAAGGGCAAGCTCAGGCCATGTGCCCAATTTGGAGACCCAGAAGTTGAAGGGGGCAGACCCGTCATTTAGTACAAGTAGGTGTGTGCACACATACTGCTCCACCATGTTGCTGAAATGCTGCCTCCTGCTAAGACGTTCCATATCAGCTGGTGGTGCTGGTTGTTGTGGAATGCTGACAAAGCTTTTCCACATTTCGGCCATGCTAACCGTGCCTTCTGAGGTGCTGGTGGTGCCACAGCTGCGTTGGAGACCTCTTCCTCCTCCTCTGCCTTCGCCTTGTGCTTCCACTGTGCCCCCGCTGTCAGGTGGGAATGCCACCAGCAGCGCGTCTACCAGCGTGCGCTTGTACTCATGCATCGTACAATCACGCTCCAGTGACGGAATTAAGGACAGTACGTTTTCCTTGTAATGGGGATCCAGCAGCGTGGCCACCCAGTAATCAGCACAAGTTAGAATTTGGCCAACTCGGCAGTCGTTGCAGAGACACTGCAGTATGTAATCACTCATGTGTGCCAGGCTGCCCAGAGGCAACGAAAAGCTGTCCTCTGTGGGAGGTGTATAGTCTGTGTCCTCTGTATCCCCCCAGCCACGCACCAGTGATGTTCATGAGCTGGTCTGGGTGCCACCCTGCTGTGAACAAGGTTCCTTCTTTTCCATCTCCTCCTCCTCATCCTCCACCTCGTCATCCTCCAGAACTGTGCCCTGGATGGACAATTGTGTACCGTGTGGCGTTTGTGGGTGCAGGAACCCACCCTCGGAGCCACTTGTGAATGACTGGCCTGAAATCCTATGAAATGATCCCTCTTCCTCCTCCTCCTGTGCCACATCCTCTTCTATCATCGCCAGAAGCGTTTTTTCAAGGAGGCATAGAAGTGGGATAGTAACACGGAGAACTGCGTCATCGGCACTGGCCATGTTGGTGGAGTACTCGAAACAGCGCAAAAAGGCACGCAGGTCTTGCATGGGGGCCTTCTCATTGGTGGTGAAGTGGTGCTGTTCTGCAGAGCAACTCACCCATACGTGCTGCAGCTAAAACTCCACTATCGCCTGCTGCTGCTCGCACAGTCTGGCCACCATGTTCAAGGTGGTTTTCCACCTTGTGGGCATGTCGCATATGAGGCGGTGAGCCTGAAGGCCGAATTTTTCAGGAATCTCTGCATCACCAAATTGAGCACATGCATCATGCAAGGGATGTGAGTCAAACCGGCTAGGCCCAAAGCTGCTACGAGATTTCACCCATTATCGCACACGACCAGGTCGGGCTTGAGGCTCACTGGCCCCCAGCCACTCATCGGTCTGTTGTTTCATGCCCGTCCACAGCTCCTATGCGGTGTGGGGTTTGTCCCCCAAACAGATAAGTTTCAAAACTGCCTGCTATCGTTTACCCCTGGCTGTGCTGAAGTTGGTGGTGAAGGTGTTATGCTGACCGGATGAGGAGGCGGTAGAGGATGAGGAAGCGGAGTAGAAAGCAACAGGAGGCAAAGAGAAACGCCCTGCAATCCTCAGTGATGGAAGGACATGCGCCAAACTGCTATCCGCCTCAGGCCCAGCCACCACTGCATTTACCCAGTGTGCTGTTAGGGAGATATAACGTCCGTGACTGTGCTTACTGGTCCACGTATCCATAGTTATGTGGACCTTGCCACAGATGGCATTGCGCAGTGCATACCTGATTTTGTCCCCCACTTGGTTGTGCAGGAAAGAAATGGCTCGCCTGGAAAAGTAGCGGAGGCTGGGCACAATGTACTGTGGGACAGCCACCGCCATCAGATTCTTAAAACTGTCTGTCAGACAGAATGACAGCATTTTAAAAGCCAGGAATTTGGAAATGCTGGCATTCAGGGCCAGGAATCAGGGGTGGGTAGGGGGGTACTTCCTATTTCGCTCCAATGTTTGGGAGATAGACAGCTGAACGCTTCCATGGGACATTGTGGAGATGCTTGGTGACCGAGGTGGTGGCGTTGCTGCCACATCCTCTGTTTGTGGGGTGGCAGGTGCCACTGTCACTCTAGAGGGGGATGAAGAGGCCGAGACTGCAGCAGAAGAGGAAGCAGAAGGAGCCAGAGACCTTTCTTGGTTTTTGAGGTGTCTACTTGCTTTGCACTTAGATGCTTTGCACTTAGATGCCTGGTCATGCAGGTTGTGCTCAGGTTGAGAACGTTTATGCCTCGCTTCAGGCTCTGATTGCACAGTGTGCAAACCACTTGTGTCTTGTCGTCAGCACATTTTCGCCACGCCAGGGAACTACTTGGAGCTGGCTTTGGTGTGCTCAGTCCCTTGGTGCGGTGGGCAGTATCAGGCGTGCTGTCTAGGGGACGGCCGCTCCACTTTTGCACCCTGCTCCCTCTTTTGCTGTGCTGGTGGCTCCGTGCGACCACCGCCTCTTCCTCCAAACTACACAGGTCACTCACATGATCTTGATTCCATGTGGGAACGAGGACCTCATCGTCCGCCACATCATCTTCCACCCAGACCCTCCTTGTCAGTCTACAGACTGCAGAAAGCCCTTAGCAGTTGGCACCTGTGTTTCGTCATCATCCGAGACGTGCTACAGTGGTCCTTCTATGTACTCATCCTGAAACATAAGTGGTTGGGCATCGGTGCACTCAATCTCTTCCACTTTTGGGGCAGGGCTATGTGCATGGCGCTGGCAGAGTCATCAAAAAGCATAAGAGACTGCTGCTTGACTTGGGGCTCAGACCGCTTGTCTGATTTGCAAGGGGGTGAGGTGAAAGACTGATGGCCATGGGCTGCAGGTGCCAACTCTGATCTTTCCGCGGGGGACTGGGTGGGAGACAATGTGAAGGAACTGGAGGAACTGTCAGCCACCCAATTTACTATCGCCTGTACTTGTTCTGGCCTCACCATTCACAGAGCTGCATTCAGCCTTACCAAATAACGTTGAAGGTTCTGTCGCCTACTTGCACCTGAGGAAGGTTTTTTACTTGGGCGAGTAGCTGGCACAGATCGACCACGTCCTCTCCCTGCAACAGGAGCTCTGCCAACACCAGCAGCACCACAACCAGGGCCTCGTCCCTTGTTTGACGCTCTCCTTATTTTTTGCGGTCACCCACCGAAGTAACAGACGTTTTTACTAAAACTTGTGAACAATGCAGAGCAGGGTTTTTTGGACGGCCAAAATGGGATAATGTCACCCAACAATGGAACAGACAAATTTTTGAAATTTTGGTCCCTGTCACCTAGGCAGAGCAGGGTTTTTTGATGGGAAAAATGGGTTACTGTCAACCAACAATGGAACAGATGTGTTTTTTAAACTTATTGCCCGTTCTGCTATGCAGTGCAGCAAAGGTATATTATTGCTGAAAAAGGTTTTTTCTCACACATAATGAAACAGATGTATTTAACTGTATTTCTTTAACTATCAGAAATGCAGCACAGGGCAAAAGGTACTTAATTTCTCCCCAAAAAAAAAAATTTTTTAACCCTAAATGAAACAGATTTAACTGAGATTATATTTCACTCTCACAAATAAAGCACAGGACTTTTTAACATAAAAAATTGTGGATATGTCACCCCTACAATGGAACAGATGGATTTGCAGAATTTATTTGCCTGCCTGTCACATGTGCAGGCCTCAGAGGTACTTTACACCCAAAAATGGGAATTTAAAGACCAAAAATGTAACAGTGGTATTTAATGGTTTTATTTGACTGACAGGAATGCAGCGCAGGCTGAAAATGTACTTTATAGCAACAAAAAATGCACAGGGCAAAAAGGTACTTTATTGCAAAAGAAGGGGCTTTTTTTAACCCGAAATGAAACAGATGAATTTAACTGAGATTATATTTCACTCTTACAAATGATGCACAGGGGGTTTTAACATAAAAAATGGTGTATGTGTCACCCATTTCACATGTGCAGGCCTCAGAGGTACTTTAAACCCAAAAATGGGAATTTGAAGCCCAAAAATGTAACAGCGGTATTTAATGGTTTTAGTTGACTGACAGGAATGCAGCGCAGGTCGCAAATATACTTTATAGCAACAAAAATTTGAATATTTCAGCTGCAGTATTTGGCAGTTTTATTGGACTGTCAGAACTGCAGTACAGAGCAAAAAGGTACTTCATTGCCCCCAAAAAGGGTTTCTTTAACAATAAATGAAACTGATGGATTTAACTGAGATTATACAGGGGTTTTTTACTTTAAAAAAATGTGGATATGTCACCCCTACAATGGAACAGATGGATCTGCTGAATTTATGTGCCTGCCTGTCACATATGCAGTGCAGGCCTCAGATACACTGGGGAAATGTCAACCCCTGGGTGCCTGAACTCACAGACTGTATTATTTTCCCTTCCCCTGGCACATATGCAGTGCAGGTGCACTTTAAAAATGGGTATATGTCGGCCACTGAACTACAAGAACAGGATTAAATGATTGTCCCTGGCACATATGCAGTGCTGGTACACTGCTGTTGCACAAAATGGCCACCGACGCCCACCACTGGGCACAGTGCAGGATACAAAAATGTTGCATTGCACCCCCAAAACAAAAAATGCTGGAGATCACAGACTTCACACCAAGTGCAGATATCAGAGTCTTTCCTAATTTCTCCTTCTCCTAATCTCTCCTTCACAGCAGCAGCATCATATCCCTGCAACTAGTAAGAGCAGAGTGATGTGCGGCGCTCTGTGACTCCAGCTTATATTCAGGCTGGGTCACATGCTGCACTTGGACAATCACACACTGTGATGGCTTCTAAGGGCACACGAGTTAAACGCTTGTTGATTGGCTGCCCTGCAGCCTTTCAACAAGCGCCATTAAATCGCCGAACACTGAACTCGAACCTGAACTTTTACGAAAATGTTTAGGTTCGAGTCGGGGAACAAAAAACCCTAAAGTTTGCTACAAACCCGAACTTTACATTTTGGATTCACTCAACCCTAGTAATTATATGTTATCACTGAAGGTATATTGGCAATTGATCCTTGATAATGTATATAATGTATCACTGAGGGAAAGGACCTAAAACTTAACTTTTATTTATAATCACAATAAAATAAAATTACAACTTGGCTAAAGCATCCTAATTTGTGCGTAGAAAGCTGTCAATGGTAAACAAAGGGTGGTAAAAGGCTGAGATACAGGGAATAACTATCCCTAAACTTTCCCTCCACAGCTACTCAGCCCAGAGATACACATTAATGGTAGGTGTCCTCTGTCCGCGTACCTACGACTGAACTGTCCTTGAAAAGACCCTATTACAAGATGTATCCCAATTTCACAGGTCCCAACGCGTTTCCCCCTCTTAATGCAACAGAGGGTTCATCGGGGGACAATACCTAATTGGGTCAATACAGAAAAAGTGTGCGACCTCTTAATGGACTAACAACGCATTAATATAGGGGCAAAACACACAAAAATTGAAACAATGGTACACACATGTACTCCTAAGATATAGACTTTATGGCAAAACAATTTGGCAGAGTTGTACCCAACAGATAGAAACATTAGTCACAGTCCCTTAGCATTTATACTATGCAACAGTGCAAGGACTAATATTACATGCACCATATATTCATGAAATGCTGAGTTTGAAACAGAGGGGGTATATAACACCCCTGCTTCAATAATTTTTTTGGGGGGGCAACTGGTATATCACACCCAAAGAAATTATTTGTTCCAATAGCTTTTTTCACTGTATGTAGCTGAGGTAACGCAGCAAAACCGCAAACAAATACTGCACTCCCTAAACGAACTATATAGAAAGTATATTATTAAAATATAACACCCTTGCTTCAATCACTTTTTTGGGGGGACAACTGGTATATCACACCAGTAGAAATGTTTTGTTCCAATAAAAATGCTGCACTACCTAAATTAATTATATATATAGTATATTATTAGTACATCACACCCATGTTTCAATCATTTTTTTGGGGGGGCAACTGGTATATCACACCAGTAGAAATTATTTGTCCCAATAGCATTTGTCACTTTGTGTAGCTGTAGGTAACGCAGCAAAACCACAAACAAATGCTACACCACCTAAATGAACTATATAGAAAGTATATTATTTATATATAACACCCATGCTTCAATCACATTTTTTGGGGGGCAAACAGTATATCACACCAGTAGAAATTATTTGTTTCAATAGAGTTTGTCACTCTATGTAGCTGAGGTGAGTCAGCAAAACCGCAAACAAATGCTGCACTACCTAAATGCACTATATAGAAAGTATATTACTATTATTATTATTTTTTTTTCAAAATGTCTTTATTATTTTCTCAGACGGAGGACAATGACATATACAAATGTAAAGGAAAAAGAAAACGCAAAATGTGCATATTACATCTCAAAATGTTACCATCACCATAACATACATAATGCTTAAGCATTAACATAGCACTTAGCCTGATAGGCCAATAAAAAAATAAGAATTTAAAGAGAAAGAAAAAAGAAAACTATAATAAGTACTAGTCTCCCTCCATCCATCTAGAAAACCCCTACCGCCCCCAACCCCCCCTGGCCCCGCCGCGGTTGACGCAAGGGCGGTGGGCGACTCCCACCGTCATCCTGGATTGTTTCATCCTTTCATATACTACCCTGCAATTCATACATCTTCCACCATATGTACGTGGGTGATTCCGCCCAGGCATCCCTTATCAGTTCCACTCCAGCCAAGTACCCTCCCATAATGTCCGATGCTTCTCCCCTTTACATTTAATGTACTCAAATTCTTTTACTCTATGCATTAGTCTTTCCCACTCTACTAGGGTTGGGGCCTTATCCATCACCCAATCCCTAAGAATTAGTACCTTAGCCAATAAAAGCCCCTTCAACCAGCGAAGCTGTTCGCCTTTTGATAATTTGCATTTGCTCTCCTGGGGAAAATATCCCAAGTATGGCTAATTCCATCAATGGGCGGGTCTATTCTTGGTTCTTGACGCTATACCCTGAAATATACTTTGCCAGAAATTATTAAAACCCGGCCAGCTCCATAACTTATGAACATATCCGGCTTCTGGGCAGAGGCATTTCAAGCAACAAAGTTATTTTTCTTTATTCCTGTACATTTTAGAGAGGAGTCCCGGAGTAAGATATAACCGGTGTATGATTTTGAATTGTGTCAACCGATGTTGGTGTGAGAGGGAGGCCTTCTTGATGTTTTGATATACTTCACGCCACTGGAGTGTATTACCTAACCCTAAATCCGCTTCCAATTTTCCAACACTTTTAAATTGAATAACCGTGCATAAATCCTTTTGTAATCTGGCATAGATGAGTGAAACCTTAATTTTTTTTCCCATAGAGCGTGTAACAGAAAACGAAAAGTGACTGCGTGACAGGTGTTTGATGAATTTTATTCCGCGTATGTGCGAGTGCATGCTTAAGTTGTGCATATCTATAGTAATTTAGAGCCGCAAATGGTCTCGTGAAATATTTCTGCTATAGGTTTTAGTTTACCGGCGGTGCAAATTTGTGACAACATCGTGATCCCTCTCCGACTCCAATAATTGTTGTTGTTAAGGGCCAGAAATCCTTTTTTTTTTTTTATTGTCCCAAAGCGGGGTAAACTCTAGGGCATACGTAACCTTCAAGGTGGATTTTATCTTATTCCATACTTTCTGCAGCATTGTACTTATGGGGCAGGTGTGTTCCCTGCGACCTGAACGTCCGGCCTCCACTGTACTAAATATGTTCTGTATAGGACACTTCTGTTGTTTAGTAAGGTTTGATAGCAGTGAGCTATCCCCGGCATTGATGCACCATTGCAGTTGAGAGCACAAATAGTATCCCTGAAAATATGTAAGGCCAAGGCCACCATCGATTTCAGCTAGCCAGAGATATCGCATCTTTATACAGACCCTTTTTCTGCCCCATATCAGACCGTTAATCAATCTATCCATCCAATTAAATAAATTATCCTCGATCCAGATGGGGCAGGGGCCAATCACGTACAGTATCCAAGGCAGTAAAATTACTTTGATCAGTGTAATTCTATTAATCTGTGAAAGGGGAAGTTTCTGCCAAACCCTGACCTTCTCCTTTACTTTATTTATCAAGGGGATGATAAATAAAGGGGATGATATTTAGTCTATTGTAGTCCCTTGGTGACCTGCCAATCTTTATCCCCAAATACTCCAGATGGTGCAATGATGATATCACTTTGACATCAGTTTGTAAAGGGGCTCGATTCAGAGGGAAGAGGACAGATTTTGACCAATTTATCTCGTAGCCGGCGACCCGACCAAATTCATCTATTGTCTGCATAACACGAGGGACATTTCTCCATCCGTCATGTAAATACAGCAATATATCATCCGCATATAAACTGATCTTATCCCCCACCCCCCTTCCTCCGAATCCCACAATTTCCTCATCGGTTCTAATCCTGCAAGCGAGGGGCTCCATAAAAATTTAAAAAAGTAATGGAGAGACCGGACAGCCCTGTCGAGTACCACGCTGCATGCAAATGGCAGGGGAGATCACCCCATTGATGTTAACTCTAGCCATTGGACCATTGTATAACATTCTAACCCATTCAATTAAACCTTTCCCCAAATTCATCTTATACATGGTCTGCCATAGGAAGGACCACTCCACCCTGTCGAAGGCCTTGGTGGCATCCTAGGACAGGATGGAGCAGTCCTCCCCCCTCCTATCTGTATATTCAGAAAAGTCCTGCGTATGTTTGTCTGGATCTGTCGCCCGGGGATAAAGCCAGTCTGGTCTGCGTGTACTAGCTCCTTAATTACTTTTTTTAGTCTATTTGCGAGGACTTTAGCGACTATCTTGTAGTCTGAGTTGAGTAATGATATGGGTGGGTATGCCTCCACTTTATTTCCATCTTTCCCTTTCTTTAAGATCAATGTAATGATTACCTCCATTAATGATGGGGGCAATTTCCCTGTAATACAGGATTCATTTAGTACCTGCAATAGCCCTGGTAGGAGGACCTCCCCATGACACTTGTATATGCCAAACGGAAGGCCATCCGACCCAGGGACTGGAGACCCCTGAATTCCGGATACAACTTCCTGCAACTCACTTAGAAGAATTGGGGAACTCAGAAGTGCCGAGTCCGGTTCTGTGAGTGCAGGGATCCTAGTTTGCTGCAAGTAGTCCTCTATGAGTGCCTCTTTGTCATCTGTCTCAGAGCGGTATAGATTATTAAAGTATTTTACGAATTCCCCCTTAATTTCCTCTGCTTTATCCAAAGTGCGTCCGTCACTTGTTTGAATTTGCCTAATTTTTCTGCAGCCCCTTTGGTTAGCTATTATGGAGACTAGAAGTTTACGTGGCTTTTCCGCCTCTCAAAAGTGATCATAGCCTTGAAAGAACATTTTATTCTGTGCCTTCTTCGTCAGGTATTTTGTATACTTATCTTTAGCTATTTTAAGCTTATCCCGTGTGTTCTCATCATTGTTTGTTCTAAGCATCCCTTTTACATTGTCTTCCAAGCTTTTTTCCTCTTTAAAGAACTCTGCTCTTTTTACTTTGATTATACCATAGTATAGCCCACGGAGATATGCCTTCATCGCGTTCCACACAAAATGAATGTGTGTTGATCCTATGTTTTGTCTCCAAAAGTGGGCTAGTTCCTTATTTATCCTATCTTGATCCTGTACAATAACCAGTGATAACCAGTGTGCGTTCAATCTGAAGGGTCTGGCACTAGTGGGTTGTCCCCCTGTCTTAATGGCCATCAAAATCGGCGAGTGATCTGAAATTCTGTGAATCTCGTATTTCATTTTCAAGATTAGGGCGGTCATCTCACTGTTTGCCAGGGCAATATCATTTCTGGACATGGCATTGTATGTCTTACTAAAGCATGAGAAGGCCTGTCTATTGCCATACAACATCCGCCAGATATCCATTAGCCCTGTTGCTTGGCAGAACCCTCGAAATAATGAGTGTTTTCCCTGAATATATTTTGCAACATTGGATATTCTGTGCAATTCGGGATCTAGAACGCAGTTAAAATCCCCATATACTAATACCGGACACCGCTCTCTGCTATATACGAACATGGCGAGTTGCTTCAGGACTGTCATTGCGAATGGAGGGGGGATATACAAAAAAGCCAGAATACAATTACGACCATTGCATCGGCCATGAAGGAAGACAAATCTCCCGTCTTTATCAATCCGATGTTCCAGGGGTACATAATCAACATTTTACAGTTATAAGGGAGTCGTCCACTGCCCCATGGTTACCACGTGCTCGAGCCCAACCCAACACCTGCCGCAGTGGATCCACTGCACCCTCCGCTAAGTCTATAGTTTTTTTCCCCCCTCTAGAGACCCCCGCAACCCGCAGCGACTCACGCGCTATTGGGCCTCGGCCCCAAATATTGATGCTTCAGCAAGTAATCAATCCATTAATACAGGTGGTGTTGTTTCGCCATATCTGACGGGGGACACCGATATTGGTCAGTTGATGTGTTATCTGTGTCCCGCAAAGGGCCATACAATCTACTGCTGTACACTAACTTACACCAGCGTCGGACTGGGGTACCTAGGGCCCACCAGTAAAATTTATTTTTTTATATGAACATAGGCTGGTGGAGGTGCTGTACATTGATTAAATGTATGTAGTGCAAAAAGTCTAATGTGTTATGTGCCACTTGTGCAGAGGGTGGGAGACTAGGGGCCCACTTTGCCCAGGGGCCCACCGGGGGATTCCCCTGTACCCCTGTGGGCCAGTCCGAGTCTGACCCATACAGTATGGTTGTGTAGCTATCAACAATCTTCAGCCTGCCGGCCAGAAACAGGCGACATCCATTTGCAAACAATGCGGCCTCCACGTGTCCTTGTTTGTCGTGTGGCGGCTTCGCCAGGTACAGCGATGCAGGGACGCAGAGAATCTCCACCAGCATCCACCTGAGAGGTCGGAGGTAGGTGACCTATACGACCCCAATATCACAGCGCTGATCTAACTTGGGGCTTGTGCACTTCATTTTCTAACACCAGCCACTCGGTCACCGCTGCTGCAGCTGCTTCACCGGGTCTCCTTGTGGCGCACTTCTAGGCCCCCCCCCCCGTCGGTAGCAGTGCAAATACCGGACCCGCGGCATATCATATTCAGCATGGGGTACAAGGCCAGCCGGACGCCGAGGGTGAGGGATGAGACGGACGAGTAAGGGTGGGGCCTAAGCGGACGCCCGGCATGCCCACGTAGCTACGTCGCTACGTCATGCCACTATGAAGTATATTATTGGTAAATAACACTTCTCCTTTGATCACTTTTTTGGGGGGCAACTGGTATATCACACCAGTAGAAATTATTTGTTCCAGTAGCATTTGTCACTCTATGTAGCTGAGATAATGCAGCAAAACCGCAAACAAATGCTGCACTTCGTAATTAAACTATACAGAAAGTATATTATTGGTATATAACACTCCTGCTTCAATCACTCTTTTTGGGGGGCAACTATTATATCACAAAAGAATGGAAAAAAGGAGGGATCCGCTCTCCACTGTCCGCTCAGGGTAGGTGCTCTAGTTCAAAATTGAGACACCCCTCAAAACTAAATCTGATTTGTATTGTATATAGGACTGGCACTCATATATGGAATAGAAACATGGTTTATTGGAATAAAGAAAAAAAAAAGGAGAATGGAAATCAGCCTGTCACATATACAGTCTCAATAAAATACAATATTAATACCATCATAAACACAATAGCAGTGTAATAACATTTTAAAATATCAAAAATGGTGTAGGAGCCGATGGCACTTTGTTGGACCTACAATGGTCCTGGGTATCTGATTATAAATATTTGTCTTGGAGAGACAATGGTGCCGTCGGTTTCTGCCACCCTAAATAGTATTCCTCTTAGAAATCAAATTTCCATGTACTACTCCCGTAGACAGCAACTGGTTAAACCCCATAGGTCTCTATGTATTGAAAATGTCCCGTATCCACGGACTTCAGAGATAGCCGGGTAATCAGCGCTTTCAGTAAAACAATATATCTATGTCCGCAATAACTTTACACTGTTGCAAACAGATGTTCCACTGTTTGAAATTGCCAGCAAAATTTGTCCTTAGTGGAGGGGTAACAGCACAGTCGCTGTACACTATTGCACACAAGTACACTGCCGTTTGTGATACTGGTTACCAAACAGTTTCATTCCTCATGAAGCAATAGCAGCGTTCATCGTGGTTAACCTTTTCATAGAAGGCTACTATATCTCCTGTATGTTTCCCCACAGGTGTGGGCTTACCTCCGCCTGCGCTCTGTTCGATGGGACTGGTTAATTAGTCTCTCTTTCCGCTCTGTATGCCGGCATCCCGGCTGTGGTATTGGCGTCCCTCGTGTTTCTCACCGCTGCTTCTCACGTGATGCTCCTGTGTGAGGTATGCGGCTACTTACTTCCGACCGCTGCGGGATGACATGTTGGATCCTTTCTGATACGTATTGAGGAAATCCTTCTCTTTATGGAAAAGTGCACTTTACGCCAACTAAGATTCGGGGTATCTAGTCCAGGATTATTGCCAGTGGCACTACCCCGATTCCATTATCTGTGCGTTTTATAGTTTCCATTGGTATTCTTGAAAGTCCGTTCTGGATCCTGGTTATATCCAAAACCCGGTCCGGATCCTAACAGTGCATATTTTTTTACTTTTGCTCTTTAATTGCGGTTTCCTTGTGATTACAGTGCCAGTCCTATATACAATACAAAACTATTATATCACACCAGTAGAAATTATTTGTTCCAATAGCGTTTGTGTAGC